>NC_140287.1:4998160-5013160 GCF_964030765.1 Micromesistius poutassou
TTATCATAAATAATCAATAACACTGTATTTGTCTAACTAAGAGCCAATTAAACTGAGCACATTTTGCTTTGTTAGACATTAGCCAGGTATCTAAGCCTTAATCTAGATAACAAGAAACCTATTAATCAACCCTAATGGTAAATGTAATAACCAAGGAATCGGGTCGTGTTTTTAATCATTGTCACAGCCATCCGCACCAGGCAAGTCATCTGTGATTTCAACTGTTCAGACAAGTTGCCCCTACCTGTTATCCTAGCTTATAATACTCTCTAAGACTGCATTATAAAACAGTAACATGGACTTCTGCTAGTAACATGAAATTCTGCTCGATGTCTACATGAAAAATGCATCCACTATGGCAGTCCGGATCAGAGACTTTCAACTTGAGCCCCCCCAGCTGAGTGTATTATACTTATGGGCACTTATCAGAGCAGCCCTGACTGATGGATTAATTGTGGGATACCACCACCCAAGATCACTCACTGCCTTATGGTCCAACACCATCTCCTCAGTCTCCATTTAACACAAGACGGCTGGTGTCACACTATTGCCCTAATCTCTCTATTCCAGTCTGCTAAACTGATGAACACTCACATGAAGCCAATGATGGCGGTATCGTCTGAGAACCATATGACGTCGTTTTCAGGGCGGATTCTCATGGCCTCGTTTGTTTCCGGTGCCAAGAGGGCCCGGGAGCAGACCCAACCCTCAATGTCACCAGGGCTGACGGATCTGCACTCAGAAAGGGCAATGTGGGTAAAAAGGGCCTTAACATGTCGGTACGATTGGTTTTCAGAACATAGATACCGCCTTAAGGATTGATTAGGATCAATACTCATCTGTTTCAAAGTCTGAATCAAACGATGAGGCTGCAGAGTGTTGCAAGCTGAGCTTGAATCAACAAGCATAAGGCGTACATAGGCTTTAGACCAGAAGGAGTCTAATAATACTGCTATCCATTTCATGACCTTGGATGTAAATGCATCAGACCTGAAGTCATTTTCCTTTGATACAGTGTTTCAAGGACAGGTGTAACTGTTTTTTTCCGAAGGTTGGCGATTCTTAGAAGAAGGGACAACATGTTGGCAATAAAGTGCCCAGAACCAGATTCATTTTAGACCACATAGATGGACTGCCGTAGAATCAGCTCTCATAACTTAGATTTCCAGTTAAGGCCCCAATCTAACAATCATCAACACATTGTGCAACATGCTGTCCTTTAATGAGCCATACACCCACTAATTGTAGCCACACACATCGTGGGCAGAGGTTGCCCATGCACAGAATGGATATTAGTGTATATGTTTTGTTTGTGTAAAGGCATACACACAATGCACCAAATTAAGTGATCAAGAAAAACAATGCAAGTTTAATAAGCATTCCACATCATGGGTGATAGTCATAAAGCACAAGGGTGGTATCCAGGGCGAGATCCAATACGATACAGAATCCTCAGAGTCAACCTGATGACGATGCCATTAGCTTGACTTCTAGGAAATGCCACCGATCAAAACAATTTCAAAACGCTCCTGACCTTATAAGAAAAAGATGAAGCAGGGTCATTTTGTGGTCTGGTCTCTGTTGGATGTTGGAGCTCAACACTAACTGTACTAACTATTCTGGTTCTGACGATGTCTGTTGACATTTTGTAATCCATTTTTGTCAATAAATAAATAAATAAATATAGGCATCATATGGGGCAAGTATTATTGCCATGGCTACATGACCAACTCTAATAATGTAGTACAGAGCCAGCATATGAAAACGAATATTGCTTATTGTCATGGGTCAATTGTATATATATATATTGCTACTATCATACATTGTTTAACATGCATTTGGGTTTATTCCAGACCTATATTTGCAGATATTCACAATGACAAAACGTATAATTACTAGTCCTTCACCAATCAGAAACAGCATTATTCAGGACCCCCAAACCCACCCACTGTATGTACGGACACCGGCTCATAGTTGTAGGGAGCTGTTAGGGGATAAGTGTCTCTCTCCAGCACCCTTTAGCCTGGAGGTGGCCAGGCTGGAGCCAGACTCTCTCCAGTAGCTACACACTCTTCTGTAGTCTAGTGTGGGCCACTCCACTGCCTCCCAGGCTCTCCAGTTGGCCTTGATAACCCTCCCCGGGGCCGCTGTCCTTATATATAATGGAACAAGAGTCAGAGGCAGGGAACAGATGGTCAAAATGAGTATCACCCAAAGCCTTTTCCACTCAAGGCTACTCTTCTTGCTTCCTAATTATACCTTGAGGGCGACCAAACCAAAGTGATAATTCAGCCCTCAGCTTTCAGCTTCGACTCCTCTGCAAGCAAGGCTTTACTCTGCTGAAAGTCAGGTGTGAGCGGCTCACCCCGACCGATGGCACACACACATGCACACAGGCACGCACTCACACACGCACACACACACACACACACACACACACACACACACACACACACACACACACACACACACACACACACACACACACACACACACACACACACACACACACACACACACACACACACACCACTTCTTATGTGCTGCTTGGATGAAGGGATTCTTTGTGGTAAGAATGTACAAAGGATGCAACTGATTAATTGCACCACAAAACAATTCCTACACATCTGGGATGTTTTCTTGTAACATTGTTTGTATTAGAAACACAATAACTTCATCAAAGACAATATTAAATGAAAGTTAACTTTTACCTTGTTAGATAATATTCCCCAGTCATATGCAGTTATTCAACAAGGAATGCCAATAAAACGTCCTGATTTAACGGGGAAGTTGTATTCATTGCATCAGTCAAAATCAAGTCAATATCATTAATTATTCCATTGTAAACAAACGTTGTTTCCTGCTTTGACTCAATCCAATCCCGACGGATCAAGCTACAACCCTCCTGCGTTTTCTTAAGCTCCAATATTTGATTTGGGAATAAGTAAATAAGGCAAAATAATTACATAAGCCATTTCAAGCTGTTTTAAGTGTTAGGACGGTTCCCAGAAGGAACTGGGACAATTACAATGTGTTCCAGTGGTGTTGATGAAAACATACAGACCTTACCACCAACAGTGCAGAATCAGACAATCAAACAGAATCACAAACAAACCTATCCACACAGCACAGCTTCTATATAGTAACATGGAATCTCGCGAGGCACTGATTTGCAACCCATATGCCCACAGTGAGGCAGGACAAAAGCCAACATGATGAAGTCAACAAAAGGAGTTTGGAACATTTTCAATATTGCATACGGTGGCATTAATATCTCTCCCGGGAGCAATCAAAAGCAACTTATTTAAGGTCATTGCGTGCCAATACATCCTACTCAGAGAGCATGATGATGCAACATAATCGGAAAAATTGCTGCTTTCGGTTGGTCTAAATGGCATTGAGAAAACAGAGGCAAATTCATGCCACATATTTTTGAAAAACGTATTTTTCACAAATGACAAATGTGACATTATTCTAAGTAATGCCCCCCAGCCCCCTCGCCCCCACCCCCCCCCCCCCCACATATAGTTTGCACTGCTTCTTACCCCCTTGAGTACTATACAATGTGCATGAATTGTCTGCATTTATTAGCGTTAAGTATTTATGTGTTTGTTTACGTGTGTGTGTGTGTGTGTGTGTGTGTGTGTGTGTGTGTGTGTGTGTGTGTGTGTGTGTGTATGTATGTGTGTGTGTGTGTGTGTGTGTGTGTGTGTCTGTGCATGCCTATGTGCTTGCCTGCCTGTCCGTGTGTGTGTGTGTGTGTGTTTGTGCTGTGTGTGTGTGTGTGTGTGTGTGTGTGTGTGTGTGTGTGTGTGTGTGTGTGTGTGTGTGTGTGTGTGTGTGTGTGTGTGTGTGTGTGTGTGTGTTTGTGTACAAGCAAGTGTGCATGCATTTCCCATTAAACTTGCAGCGCAGGCAAGCCTAATGCCAATCGATGTTTTTTCCTTTAATAGCTTGGGAGTATTCTGAACACATTCATCTCTGCTATTAATCTTTACCACTGGGCCATTCGTCTCCTTCCACTGAAGCTTTTTTTTCTTTGTTCGGGGCATTATTTAACTTCTTGATTTATAGCAACCAAAATCTGTTCTCCTTCCATTAGATCGCTCCCTTCATTCTGCGTCTATTGGCGTAGTTTATTTGTAAAGCGTCTGTTAACTCGGAAATAGGAATAGCTGAGATTTGTTTAGAGGTTAGTGAATTGCCATTCATTTATTTCCATTTGTTGTTGGTTGTCAATTGTAAAAAACGTTTACATTGAATAGAAATTGCGTAAATCACTCTACTTGTCTTACCTTATTGTAATAGAGAGCAAGGGTTTGTTTATGACACGAAATGACTAAGCTTACCAAGATAGATCAGACACTATGATATGCAAGAGCGTGGATTCTACCACCATCTCCAGATACCCATCGAAGAGAGAAATACATTTTTATGATCTTTAAACATGCCATTTGACACACCATAATGGGCATATGGCATTTGTAGACAAACTGTCAAGCCCTCACAAGCCTCTAAACCAGAAACCAAACCCACAAAATTCTAATTCTATAGGCTAGTCCTGTTCAAATACCCAGCCTCCTCAGAAAGAGAAAGAGCTGCACTATATGTTCGTATAGGACAAACCTAGCCCATTCAGAGGCACAGGATAAAAAACTAACAATTGAGTTGTGGACAATGGCTTGTGCCATTTGCCCACAACTACAAACATGGTTCTGACAGCAGGCCTGTGTGCCCGTGTGTACCTGTGTGTGTGCAGCCACACACACACACACACACACACACACGTAGGGACTCGCACGCACGCACACACGCACACACACAGGTAATTAAGACTCTCCTCGTGGGACAAGTGCCAGTGTGACCAGCAGACACACAAACACAGACGCAGAGAGACGTAGCAGCAATTGCCAGCACCATGCAAGAAAGGACACAGAGCCAGGGAAATTAAATACTAGGTCTCTCTCTCTCTCTCTCTCTCTCTCTCTCTCTCTCTCTCTCTCTCTCTCTCTCTCTCTCTCTCTCTCTCTCTCTCTCTCTCTCTCTCTCTCTCTCTCTCTCTCTCTCTCTCTCTCTCTCTCTCTCTCTCTCTCTCTCTCTCTTTGTGGTCCATAATGGTGTACTGCATTATACGTACTATCTGTATTTATGCTGTGCTGCACCGTGTCAAAAACCAAACCCATCTCTATTTCGATGGTGGACTATAAAGAAAAGAGAAAAAAAGCACAGTGGTGAATAAATAATGTCTCCAGCTGATGTCGTTCTCTGGTCTATCTCTGGTGAGGTCGTCCTTATTAGCTTTTCTTTCATCCTCTTCCACACATCCATCTGAATTCCACGTCTCACATTCAGCCCTATTGCATCCCCAGACACGGACACAGACAGTGTAAAGTTTCACAGAGCCCCTCCTAAAATGGTGCAAGAAGGAACGGGATCTCAGTGAAAGAATGGCTTTCACCACGACAGGTTGGACTGACTCCACGTTCACTCACTTTGTTTTCCTCACGTCTGTCAGTTGCTAATGTCCCCCTCTGGCCAAAAGAAGAAAGATAACTATTTTTAATGGTCCATAATAATAATAGTTAATAAGAGTTGATTGTACTACTGCACATGCTGTGGTTGGTATCGATATGATTCTAAATATATCAGATCAAACTGAGACACTTCATTATAACAAAGAATTCTCGCTCGGTGACTCATCTTGAAATCCTGCCATAGCGGGGGGGTGGGGGGCCTTAATCTGCTTGAGCCACTGGCCCTCATAATGTCTGGGCACGGCCCTGCTTTGTCTGCTATTCGTTCATTCATGAGCTACTTGGTCTGGTCGTGGAGCCGCTCAATCAGCGATAGATTGTTGGTTTTGACCCTGGATCGCACAATGACTCTCCCGTAAACCTTGTCCCTAATTGTCTTTTGTTAATCAGTGTGCATTTATCTATGGCCAAGGGAGCAGAGAAGAGAGATAGCTGTAATGGAGGATCTGTGCGCCTGTGAATGGTAATTACACAGATTACATCCACATCCATCCAGCATAAGTAACCACTAAATTCAAGAAGACGTGAGCATGAAATGATCGTACAATAGGGTGTTTGAGTGTCAGGTGAAAGGTTTTGGGTGCAAGCTCCAAGGTCCGTACGGTCTCACTGCAGCAGCCTTTGAGCAAGTCTTGAGTCTTTCTCATAGGCTGCTGTTCAGTAAAGGGGAACGGCAACTGTTCCATAAAGGGGGACAGGGGGCACATGATATATGCAACATATTGTATTTCACCGTATAGGCTAAGTGCTGTGTGTAATGTTCACAGTTTTCCTTCCGTTGGTCCCCTCCTCCTCCCCTCAAACCAAATTTGCCGCCATGTGCCCAAACCACAACCTGCTCCTCAGTGGCAAAACCAAAAGCGTCAAGGCACTTTGTGTTACATCATCTAATAAATATGGTGACAAAACGGGCCTCGAGTGCACGGTACGAATGGATAAATGATGAAATCTGGCTCGAAAACTTTTTTTAATTTTCTATCGAGAAGGTTAACAATGTTGATGTTGATTGCGCTGTGCTCCAAGCGAACTGCTGTGTGTCTACCAGCAGACGCGCTACCAGAGGCTGTATAATGGCTGCTATCTTGGTTCGGCCACCAGCTCATTTAACATTGACTCATGGGAGCTAATTAAGGAGCTGTCAGGTAAGGTTTTACCAATTGTAATTGCCTCCCCTGGGCTTGTGAACTAAAAGATGAAGAGTAAAAGATCAAGTGTTATATAGTGTTATTAGACAAGCTATCACTCTGTCTCACTCTATATAACTCACGGTTTAACAGACCATCCAAAAATAAAACGGTTCCAAAGAATTTAATTTTTTTTCAGAGCAATTAGTCTTAAGTAATAAGCTGTTGCTTGTGCGTGGATCAATTTGTTGTGACTGTTTTGTACTGAGTATTAAAAGCTTAAAGATGAATTATTTTGTGCGAAAGACCAAAAAAAAAAAAATAGAAAGACCTTAAGGTGTTGTGATTGAACTGCCACTGTGGAGAACTGACACAGCGACTCCTTTGATCCGCTCCTTTATGCTGGAAAAATCAACCTTTTCAGACGTCGTATGGTGGCTATTCTGAGCCCTGTGTGTTGGCTGCAGCCCTGATTGTTGCAGTGTCAATCAGAGAGAGGCAGACAGCAGGAGACAGCCGCAGTATGGCCGCAGTATAAGCTGACTGATATCTGTATTTAGTCCCCTTTCAGTTGTCCATATGTTCCTATTTTACTCACTTATTCAATCTCAAAGCATATTATATTTTCAAAGTTATCCCCAAGGACAAAGGTCGCTTTCATTTTTTTGTAATTATTTCCCAAATTATTTCCCAAAACAGGTGGTAAACCCAACAAAGTCGTAAAAAAAGAAGGTAATGACAATTATTCAAAGTGATATGCATAATTAGCTTGACATGGCATCAGATCAGCAACAACAAGCATTGAACTGAAGAATGAGGTATTTATACCAAAAGGCTAAACCATTACAAATAAACATGGCAGTATGTACTGGGACTGTATGGCGACAAAGACGACAGGAGTGTACAACTCCCCTACTACCCTCATAGACTTGGTATGGCCCAACATTCCTCCTCAGGTGTCTGAGTGGTGTCCATGGAGGCCATGCCCCCTCTGTCAGATGAACCGTGATACCAGGGTCAGAGGTGCAGAGGTGAACATGTTTGACATGAAACAAACATTTCCTGAACACATGTGAAACAAACAATGATAGCATATTAAACTAGAAAAATGTTTCATGGATCTGTATGGCAATGAAACAATTACAGTTGGTTTCTTTTCTTTCCATTGCATTCAGAGGTTTCTATAGCCACCGCCACCATCCTGGAGCCATGATTCTGCACGTACCTTTTGTCCTGCTTGTTAACATTTACTTCAACACTATGTAAAGAGCAGAGACTCACTGGGGAATTGAAGCTATTCACTGCAGTGCAATTACTCTGTGGAAATTCCTTAATAGGTTGTCATTTTCTCCTAGACCATAGTTGGAAATGACATCTGCGGTTCATATTGAATTATCATATTCTTGCGCCTGGTGCTTTCTAAATTCAGCACAATTTAATCAGATGAGTTGAGCCCGTGAGTGTGTGCACAGACCTGGATATCACAACAATGGCATAAGGTGCCTGAGACACAGGTCAACTTGGCATTCAAATGTAGTTTCTAATTTAAATTTTGTAACCAAATGGAAGATGCTGAAGCTATGCAGGTACATAAAGTATATAATGGTCATCATGATCTTCCATTCTCCATTTTTTTTTTCTTCCACTAAAAGGTTATTTTTATTCGTTAGTATTCGTATTAAACTATGGTGGGCTGGAATGGAAAAATACAACCATTTAAATTATAACATTCCTATAATAGGGGGGTGGGGAGGGTACTTATAGTCATGGTTGGGTTTTCACTTCCAGGCAACTGTATTAGACTGAATAATAAGGTACGATAAAATTGAGTATTCCAAGACATAAAATATAGGTAACAGAGCGAGCAGCAAGGGTAATAATTTTAATTAACCTAAAATGGCACACACCATATCACAGAGGGCTGTATCCACTGCACACTAGCCCAATAACTATATTAATAATATACACATAAAAAATACAAAGTTAGCTAAAAAACGCAATCTTGTAAACACTTGTAAGGGCCTGGTCAGAAGAATCCCCTGTTAAGTGTATTTCATGCATTAATACACTAGTCAGTCTCCATAGCATGCTAAGACCTTCTTCATTGACCCCCCTTTGAGGTCATGTCTTGATGCTTGTCTTCTCACAAATGAGGTGTGGCTAAATAGCCGGGTAGATAAATAGACCCCGCCCATTAAATTGTCTTGAAAAAAATCAATAGACTGATTGACTGTGCTTAATGCACACCTTTAGACGCCTTGACAACATCATTATAAGTTAATTACGGATTTCGGTTGTCCCTCACTTTAAACTTAGCAATTAAATAAATTAAAACAAAACTCAACCAATCTCCTGTGTTTCCTGTGTGAAAACGTGCCCAAATAAGGCTTGTTTTCCTGCCGCGTTGAGGGTCACACGCCTCACTCGTCGTGGGCGATGTGTCTATAACTCAACCGCTGCCGTCAGTGATATTGAGAACAGCTGTGGATGGATGGCAGTGCTTTTCCAGGACAAGAAGAGAACACAATCCTGACTTTGCTCAGATGGCCTTCGGGACGCGCGCAGCGAGCCAAGCGCACGCAAGAAGACAGCTGTGCTGGCAGGTGCCCGCTATGTAACCACCTTAATGGCCTCTCTCAATCACCAGCCCTGATGCTCCAAGTTAGCCTGCTAAATAGATGTTCTTTTAAACTGTTATCTTGGCGTTATCCTACCCCTATGTGCATGTCAAAGGGTGCCGCCGACGGCTCCTATGGGCTCAACGGTGCCAATCAACACGGGTCTACACTGATGCCAGAGCTCGCTTGCAGCCAATGGTGATTGATTGCTATTCCTGCGAGCCGTAATCAAGGCGAGCGTCCCCCCTGAGGGTCACTCCTCGGTTCCCGGCGGAGAGGAAATAAGGAACGCCGAGCCTTACTCGGAGCGGCTGCGTTTTCCTCCCCCCTGGGTCCCTTTGCTCCCATCCAACAGAAGAAACGGTTTGTTAGCATATTGACCGGATTAACATATTTAATACGTTGTATGAATCACATGTGGTGGTGCTTCAGTGTCTCCTTGTAGTCACAAAAGACCAGAGGATAAGAACAAGGAGCCCATCCCGGGTGCATAACTAGCTTAGGCTCCGCAGAGACGGAGAACAAATATCACATTCTCCTGACCTTTTCTCCGCCCCCCCCCCACCACCGTCTCCTTTTGTTGGGGGGGGAGGGGGGCTAAATGTATCACAGGGAATGACGACTCCCACCAATCATTGTGCAGACTGGAGCCCCCAGGAGGCTGTGGTGTTTGATTGCGTTAGCTGGCCCTTCGCCCCCGTGGCCCGCTGTAGAAAAACACCTCAGCCCAGCGCGCCTCTCCGGCAGTCCCATGGCTGCCCCGCCGCACCCCGCCGCACCCCGCCGCACCGCGCCACACCGGGAGACATGACAGGAGTGACACAGGGCGCAGGTGTGTGTTTGCATGCGTGTGCGGTTGTGGGTGTGTGTGTGTGTGGTGGGAGTGGGTGTGTGTGTGTGTGTGTGTGTGTGTGTGTGTGTGTGGTGGGAGTGTGTATGCATGTGTGTGTGTGTGGTGGGAGTGTGTGTGTGTGTGTGTTGGGAGTGTGGGTGTGTTGGGAGTGTGGGTGGGTGTGTGTGTGTGGGTGTGTGTGTGTGTGTTGGGAGTGTGTGTTGGGAGTGTGTGTGTGTCTGGTGGGAGCGTGTGTGTGTGTGTGTGTGTGTGTGTGTGTGTGTGTGTGTGTGTGTGTGTGTGTGTGTGTGTGTGTGTGTGTGGTGGGAGCGTGTGTGTGTGTGTGTGTGTGTGTGTGTGGTGGGAGTGTGTGTGTGTGTGTGTGTGTTCTCGGGATACGTGAAGGAGGGGAGAGAGGAAGAGTGTTTGGGTGTATTTTCCCTGGTCTGCAGAGAGAAGGTGTCTGCACAATGCTAGTTCATAGTTTGTCATCAGACCCTACCTGCCGTGCATACCAACTCACCAGCTCGCCATCACTGGATTTAGGACTCTAGTTTATTTTCGGGCTCTCGCAAAATGAGTGTAAACACAGAGTCGAGAACATTATCATTCATTATTCCTCTGCTCCCGGGGAAAGACGACTAAAGGTTCTGAAAATTGTTGTTATTGGTTATTTTTCCCGGGAGATGTAGTTCAGCTTCGGCATAACTTGTCTCCTTGCCCCCACAGACAGGAGCGGGGAGGGCCTATGGCTCTCTCTCCCTCTTTTTCTCTCTCTGTCTGTCTGTCTCTGTCTGTCTCTTCTGTGAGGGCCTCCCTTCTGTAAGGGCGCTCTCTCTCTCTCTATCTCTCTCTCTCTCTCTTTCTCTCTCTCTGTCTGTCTACCTCTATGTCTGTCTCTCTCTTTCTTCTGTGAGGGCTCTCATTCTCTCTCTCTTTCTCTCTCTCTGTCTGTCTACCTCTATGTCTGTCTCTCTTTCTTCTGTGAGGGCTCTCTCTCTCTTTCTCTCTCTCTGTCTGTCTACCTCTATGTCTGTCTCTCTCTTTCTTCTGTGAGGGCTCTCTCTCTCTCGCTCTCTCTCTCTCTCTCTCTCTGTCTCTCTCTCCTCTGAGGGGCCCCTGCCACAGTCAGTGATGTAGCCTCATTTGTTCCCGTGCTTGCTGAGGAGGATGTCCGCCGAGAGGCGATGGTTGGGTCGGTCTTCTTGCAGCCATCCGTCTATGTCTCTGTGTTCTTTCCCTCCCCCCACCCTCATTTTCCATGTGCTATGGATGCCTGTGGCGGACTGAGATAGCGTTTGCAGAACACCTCTCTTTATGCTATCCTTGATCATATGTAACAGAAACAATGTGGGGAGGATGGGTGTATGGGTGGGCTTATCTCTGGAGGTAGAGCGGGTTCACTTGTCACCGGAGGGATGCCAGTTCGATTGGATCCTCCTTTGCTGAAAGTCGAGGTGTCCCTGAGGAAGACACCTCGCCTCGCATGGTTGACACCGCCGTCGGTGTGTGAGTGTGTGTATGAACCATAAGTTGCCCTAAATGTAAATGTGTGATATGGGTGTGTGTGGAGTGGCCCTGTATCCCTTGTCACATAGAGTACTTGTCTCCATTTGCTAATAGGCGCTTGAGGCTGTTATTGCTTTATGAAAACTGAAGGAAGAGGTTATTATCTCCCTCTGTTATTTTCTTTCATTGAGCAAATATCGTGAGTCCTTTTTGGCTTTGAACATCGTCAAAAGAGCAGCCTTTACTGGGAGTGAGGTTGCCGGATTAAGCCTTCTGATTCACCCTGCCGAGTGAGTCCCTTGTGTGGCGAGATGGATGTGGTCAAGCTAGGAAACGGAGCAGGTCCTCGGTGTCAAACTGCCACCCATACTTAAATGATCTCCCTTCACAGATGACGTTCTGTTCAGCTGCAAGGCATGTGTTGGAAATCCTTCTCCTGTCAAACAACAAGCATGCTGCACAGACGGAAGCAACGCCTCTCACAACAATTTAACCAAAGCTTTACCGTAGTTACGTTGATTTTGAAAGTATGACTATGACTAGCTTGCCAGCTTTAGCAATAGGTCTGCCTAGCTTTGTCCGGTAGTGCCAATGAGTGCACAGGCAGAGCGCATGCAGGTCACAGACACGTAGGCCATCAAATCATTGGATTATTAGAGGTTTATGACCTGCGATAGCCACAGATTATTTCATTTTATTATTCGTCAGAGCATTTGGGTGATTCCTTCGGGATGTAAAGAGAGAGAGAAATGTCTACTCTAGCATTAAGTAGCAGTAGGGAGGTGTAAGTTATCTTGCTCAAGGGTTCATTTGTATGCTGTGGACATTGGGGTTCAAATGCAGAGCATTTCAATCCTTGTGTTAAATAACCTAGCCACCAGACTATCCTATCTCTAATTGCAGATCTCAAGTTCCCTTCCACAATCAATTCATTACCGATTCATATGTTAATATCCTTAACGCCTCAATCCGTTTCTACGAGTGGAAGATTACAATGTTCAGAGTCTAGGTGTTATCCTCCCCCCCCCTCTTAAGCACTTATTGTATGTTGTACATCAGCAATTGTATGTTGTACATCCTGGCACTTACTACGCACTTATTGTATGTTGTACGTCCTTGCGCTTAAACATAGTACTTAGCATTGTGTAGCATCTTGTGTAGCAACTTTGTTGTATACGGGGAATGGGTTAACCTAGCAATTGTAAATGCTTAGCAATTGGTTCGATGAACATCCTTACTGTACCGACAATGACATATTGTTTCTCTTCTGACAAACGTACTACTTATTGTTAGTCGCTTTGGATTAAAGCACATTAGGGCTGTGCAATGTACAGTACATATTGTTTCACTTCGTATGACAAATGTACAATCGTATGTAAGGCCCTTTGGATAAAAGCATCTGCTAAATGCCCTAAATGTAAAAGTACAGTCCAGTTCCCCTCAGTATACGTTGGCACATTTATTTTAGGACTGGGAAGACATCAGACGTCTGTTATGGCCCGAGGGAAGCATCTGGCCACTTTGTAGGTACAGGCAGTGGTGGCGATGCTGCATAAGTTGCTGCGCTTGCAAATCCTTATTGGAGGGAGAGGGATGCGACGGGAGCTGCCGTTCCATAATTGTGTCCATAAATGGGCAGGAGGACAGGTGTATTCCGGCTGAAACCAAAGACCTCTGTTGTGGCTTCATTGCCAGGCGTCCGTTGCCAGGGGGGCAAACTCCTGCCGAGGTTCTTCTTCTGATGTTGTGTTCACACCGCACTTTGTCCCATTTCGCCTATTCGCGCGAATAGGCGAATGTTGCCGCGCGACAAATCATAATCTGTCGCTGTGCATTTTTGTGTGCATTCGCGGGGCGAATTATTCGCGGGGCGAATTATTCGCGGGGCGAATTTTTTTTTTGCCTGGCAACGGTCATTCATGCCAATTCATTCTCATCAACCATGGCCGAGATGTGTGTCTGTACCTGTTGTGGAAGAGGGAGAGCCCGTCGTTTATGGGTTAATAATATAATCCGGAGGCGCACACCGCTTTGTGCCGTGATATTATATATATCGTATATATTATATGATATAGATATTTATATATTATATGTAGATATAGAGCGGGAGTCGCAAACAATCACTTTCTCCTCCAAGCTGCGGTTCACTGAACGGTTGAACGGTGATTGGCTGTTTTACGTTACTTCACCCAGGGAGTGAACTGATTGGCTGTTACGTGACGTCACCCAGGGAGTGAACGCTGACTGGCTGTTTTACGTTACTTCACCCACGTTACCCACAGGGAGTGAACGCTGATTGGCTGTTTCAACGCGAATGCCGCGAAGAAGTTGAAATATTTTAACTTTATTCGCGGGGCGAATTATTCGCGGCGCGAATCCACGTGAACGCGCTCGCCGTTCACGAGGAAAAATTTCGCGCTGTCAATCAAATCTTGTCGCGCGTATCGGCGAAAAAAAAATTCGCCCGATTCGCGTCTCCACGTTCACTTAACATTGAAACGTGTCGCGGGGCGAAGTGCGGTGTGAACACACCTTGAGAGGTGCCCCCGTTCGGTTTGGCTCAGTAGCATATTGTAGCGACCATGGGTGTGGACGCTGGTTCGGATGCGCAAGGGATTCTGGGAGTTCAACTATCCTGGGGGATAGTTGCATATACTATGCAACAGCAGAACTTAAAATTTAAAAATAATTAAAATAAAGGGCTGGTGTCACGCTGTGTTCCCGGTTTGTTAAGGAGAGAGTCCCTCAAGAGAAACTCATTTGCCTGAGTGGATAAATCTTTAGACGGGGATGTTTAGTTATTTCTACCTGAGAGCCTTGAGGAAGAGATTGGCTTGAAGGGCAGTACGGGACGTCTGGTGGACTAACACAAATCAGCAAACAGAAGTGAGGAGGCTAGCAACACATACAATCAGACTACTATAGTGTTGACAGTGTACTGCACAAATAGCTTGGTTTGCAATTAAGGAGGTGTTGACCTGTAGTCAACGGAAACAACAGATCTAACCCGTGACGTGAGGGAAGATCTGTTACTTGAACTAAATGCCATGAAATGAGGTGAGGTAGTTGAGCGCAGTAAGTAAGAGTTTCCTGGGCTGTTGCATTTGCATTTCCTTCAGAATCCCAGGTGACTGTATTATATTTCTTCTTTAAGACCAGACCACCTTCTTGATTTCCCCTCTGATACGTGCTGCTACACAAAAGACAGCAAGTGGGCGTTGTGCGTTGTATCATTTAAGAGGGATAAAGAGTGTCTTTGTGTGTTTAGGTAACACATTGTTTATTGCTGTGTTAGTTTACCAAGTAGGCTCCATTGACTTTAGAGTAATGCAGTGCAGGCAGGCAGGAAAGTTGTTTGTCTTCAGGGTTTGATTTGTTTAAAC
>NC_140287.1:5015660-5123160 GCF_964030765.1 Micromesistius poutassou
TTCTTTTTACAGCATCTCGGGACCCAACAATTCCCACCCAAATATAAGTGTGCCCATGCTGCTCTTGTTTCCCCACTTACTCCATAATTCTTTAATCTCCTTTAATCTCTCCTGGTCATACACTGTATGAATTCATGCCACATGCAAACGGCATGGCTCAACTTGCATTTGTTCAGACAGACAGCATGCTCCGTCTCATACTTACAAACCAACCATCAAAACCTTTCACGCTTTTCGCAAAATTGGTCCATCGGATGATGACTGAAAGAAAAGTGTATTTCCAAACATAGGAAATATGGTAAAAATGCTGTGGCTGTCATTTTCGCTTACTTTTTAAATTAATCTCTGTGCCTCTCTGCAGCAGCCCATCCCTGTGGTACTCGCAAACACGCGCACACACACACACACACACACACACACACACACACACACACACACACAGACACACACACACACACACACACACACCTAAGTTCTCCTCTCTGAGAGCCATAATCACCAGGATTCATTGAAGTATTGATTTTGTTATTGAATTTTAAAATGGAGTTCTGTTGACACATCACTCGGCCAGATGAAAGATAAGCGTTATAAAAACAGACAGTGTGCGCTGGCAGAGTCTGGTGATGTATGCCTCCTCGCACCACAGAGCTGTCATTGAGCCGATGAAGAGGGGGGGGAGACTTAGTTTCAACGCTTTCACTTTGACTTTTGATGATTGATTGTGTCAAGCTGCTCCTAATGAATGAATAATAATGAATAAGTACTATGTCTAAATCAATACACGACAAATAAATAGTGAATACTTTTATTTAAAGAGATAAAAGCATACAAGCTGTATACTTTTACATGCAAACTTTTTGCACTTTGCAATAATAATAACTTTATTTATATAGCACCTTTCAAAACAAAGTTACAAAGTGCTTAACAATAAAACAGATAGTCCAAGACAATAAGAACAATGTAATACAAGATATTACGATGCAATATAATACAATAAAATAAAATCCAAAACATATAATAAAACAAGATAAAAATAATTTGAATAGTACATGAAATGCTATCAGTTAGGAAAAGTCATAAGACAAAAGTGAGTCTTAAAAAGAGATTTAAAAGAGGAGTTCCACAGCTTAGGGGCCCGAACAAAGGCCCGGTCACCTTTTTTTACAAGACGAGACTTTGGAACCGTTAGTAGGGCCCTGCTGGAGGATCTCAAGCAGCGATCAGGCTCATAGGGAGTTAGAAGATCGCAGATATAGGCAGGAGCCTGACCATTCAAGGCTTTAAACACAAGCAATAAAATCTTAAAATCTATTCTATAACTCATAGGTAACCAATAAAGGGCCGCAATGATTGGTTTAATGTGGTCGCTTCTCCTAGTACGCGTTAAAAGCCTGGCAGCAGCGTTTTGAATCAGCTGCAGGCTTTGGATGTTTCGCTTGCTGATACCAGAATAAAGTGCATTACAATAAGTCAAGTCCGGAAGAGATAAAAGCATGGATGACCTTTTCTAAGTCTGCTAAGGAAAGGAAGGACCTGATCTTGGTTAGCTGTCTCAGTTGGGCAAAGCAAGACCGCAACACTTGAGTCACTTGAGCATCAAAGTACAACTCAGAGTCCAAAATAACACCTAGGTTGCAGGCCTCTTTACAAACATTCTTACAACAGGAAATCTTTGGACATCCAATTATTAATTTCAATGCAGTAATAAGCATAAAATATCAATGAACTAACAAGTAATTAAAAGTTTACTTTGTCTAATAATCATTTACTTATTGTATTAATGTAAACTATTACTGTATTACTTTATACATTATTTGATAGGGTTAAGGTTAACCCTAACTCTCGAAGGTTAACCCTAACCCTTTAAAATAATGTATGAAGAAATATACCTTAGTTAAGATGAATACCATTCGTAAATGGTATTAGTTAGTTAATGTTTACACCATTCCTTTACTGTTAATTAATTGTAAGTCAACTGTTGGTTAATGGTTATTACTGCATTGACTCATGTTTATTTATGGAGAATTATTGTACCTTTATCTTAAAGTGTTACACTTTTACATTTAAATCTTGAGTCTATAAAACATTTATGTCTTTTCATACTCTTTCTTGCGAGCAAAGAACAGTGAGAGTAGTCCCGTAAAAAAACTTGAAATAGACTTATACATATGATATATCATAGGAGAGCCTTTTCATTTGAATAACATATTCTGCAGTTTCTAGCTGATTATCAATGTGGGCTAAACCCAAAAAGGGGACCAGCACTAGGGTGCGAGTTTGACTTCAATAACAAACTATTCTCTGAGAACGGCTTCAGTGCAGTTCATCTTTTGAAATCGTTATTCTATTTGAGATAAAACTGTTCTGATTGCTACACTTTTATCCGGCGCCGCCGTTCTTTTCATCTTATTCTGCAGACTGTCACAAACTGAAACTCTGTCCCCCAGACAGCTTCTTAAAGTTGGTTCCAACGGGACGGAGGCCAGACTGATCTTCAGCACGAGACTGAGTTGGACATTTTTCTGAGTTGGATCAGAAGGCTAACGATTCACCTTCTACCTATCCATCTTCATCTTGTGTTTACATACAATTAAGCTATATCCATAAACAGACCTTGACACACCCAACCAACATTCGACACAAAAGCCCTGCAGTTGTAGAGTTGTATGACCGAGCAGTCAGTGAGTCGATGTGCACCTCATCGAGCCGACACTGGATCCATAACACTAGATATATGGCGTGTGTGCGTGCGCGCGTGTATGTTGCTGTTGGGGTCCACGCGATTTCATCAGGTGCATACGTATGTGTAGTGAGCCTCTCTCAACGGTTGTTTTATAAATTTTATGATTCTTGATTTCTAGATCAACCTTGTATTTTTTCCTTTTGCTTTTATAGGCCTTTCTCCATGTCTGTAAAATCTATAAATAAGTTCCCCCAAAAAAGATACAAGAAATATCTATATTTATATATGTTTATATATAAGGTATGATTATTCAATTTTTCATGCATTTCGATCACTTTGCACTACTTCGTCGAGTCAAGCGAATGGTTGTGTATTCAGGGATTCACACCACATCTAACCTTGTAGAGGCGATGACTTTATTTATTCATTTTTGCTTATTGCAATCACCCTGTATTTGCCTTCATAAGTGCCAACTTCTTTCACCGAATCAAGTGCTATCCAGAGCACATTATTAGCAATTAACCACTAGCTCTTATTTTCTTTTTCCTTTTTTTTGCCTTGCCCCGCTAATCAACTTGTTATGTAATTCACTGATTAGGTGACCGTGAAATCTCGCCTCACCATTGCAATCCATGCGCAGTCTTCCCGCCTGGAGGAATACACTCTTAATGTGAAAGGAAGTTAGTGATCTAGTCTGACAGATGCCAGCCCTTGATTAGGGGTTTAGTCCAGTGATTTTCCATCAATACAAGGGGGGGGCTTTGAGGAACAGGGGGAGGGGCCCGTTTGAATGCAGGGGCCCATTAAATCAGGAACAATCTCCTCAGCTTCGGAGCCCCATGACAACACAATAAGGACAGCAATTGATGAGGATGCCTTCCTAGAGTGGACCGGCTTAAGATCGCAGATGAAGAGATGGAGGGAAGCTAGGAAGGCAGAAATCCCTTTAATTAAGTTCTTTAACTTACCAGTCCCGTTACAAGGCCCCCCCCCGAAAGACCACATCCACCGAGGAAAGTAGTTAAAACATGAATGAATGACATGACATGAATGACATTCACATGAATGTCATTTTATCATATGAGTCAATTGATCATCAATTGACGTTACAGCATCTTCAGGAATTGAAATCGATACTAGAAATCAAAACAGAAAACAAATGCAAAGAAACCATCTCCATGGGTTGGTTTTATTCAAAACATATACGTCATTTGTCTTACACACGGCACATGCCGGTATTGAAGATGCACACCAATGGATTTGACCATGATCCCAACCCTGGTCCTTATTCCAGATGCTGATCTGAAGAGCAGAGGAAGGAGGCGAGCCTCTGCTATACACTGATACCCTGCTCTCAGCTCATCTTTAATGGAGCTGCCCTAAGAGGGCTGCCTCATGCATCAACTGTCTTATTAAATCCCAGTGAGGGACTTAAGCACTTCATTTTAATGTGAAAGCATATTTTCTAAACAGCCTTATTCTATCCTAGTTACTTTGGACGTCTGGCCAAACAAAGGGAAGGAGCAGTCAAAGTAAATATTAATTGTAATCTATCAGAGCTGTGATAGATGTGTAATGACAGTTTAATCCTTTTTTTAGAGAAAGCGAAATATCGCTGGGGTGAGGTTGATTCTGTTTGTGTGTGTGTGTGTGTGTGTGTGTGTGTGTGTGTGTGTGTGTATGTGTGTGTGTGTGTGTGTGTGTGAGTGAGTGCGTGAGTGAGTGCGAGAGAGAGAGAGAGAGAGAGAGAGAGAGACACTTGATGGCCTCACTGGAATTCTTTTGTTTAGTGAGATGAGACAGACAGGGGTAGAATGGGAGAGCGAGATAGGTAGATCTAGAGAGAGCGACGTGTCTGGCTTTGTCAGAGGACTGCCCGTTTAATGAGTGCAGAGGCCTTGGGAGTGCAGCGGAAACAGTCACTCTGTGGTGACACGATGAGTCCAGGCACGTTTTTCATCTTTTATTCCACGGGGCGAGCGTCAAAGGACATTAGATATATGCCTGCTATACCTCTCCATGTCAACCGCAACAGATAGTATTTGTGGTTCAAAGATCAGAAAAATAAACCATTCCAGTGTAATTACTCAGTACTCGGTGGATGCTCACATCCACAGCTTCTTCTGAGTGCATATAATAACCCTGTGATGGTAGTAATGGCATGCTTTACAGTGTGGCTCAACGCTGGACACCTTCTAACACTAACCCAACCTTTGCATTGCACTACACTTTTAGACATTGACATTTTATAATGTAAATGCGCTATAATGGAAGAACAGCCAAACGGTTCCAGGGTTGAAACCCAATGTTAGCAGTCTCTTGAGCACTCTGGAGCAAGATATCTGGCCCCCTACCGGCTCCTTAAAGGTCTCATATTATACCTATATATGTTTGAGTGTGATTAGCTGCTGCAAGTTGTTTTAAACTCTGCCTTTTCCTGTGTTTTAGTGACATCATTAGTGGGCGTGTCCACCTAGATGTATGACGGATAGATGAGCAGCGTTTGCCTCGGTCCACTGGGTAGGCTGGTGGACTGATCTAACCAGCAAAACGGCTTGTAATGGCTGATCACACTCACACCTGGTGGTATAATATGGGCCCTTTAATGACTAGCGGGTAAGTGTCCAAAACGCCACAGTAAACAACAAATAGATCGTAATGCGTTGAATCGAATGGTCTTACTGTACTGCAAAATGCATACATAAAATATAGAAAACGATCATCATGGTAAGTGCTCCACGGGTGCATATCCATTTCACCCTATCCGCAAGCTCTACCTCCTGTGTCCCTTGCTGCAATATAAGAATTGCATTATAAAACACATCCAACAGGGCTCCTGAGCCATGAAATGATTCTTCCTTCTCATTAGTCCCCTGGGTTACGGTATCATTATGCAATCTTATATCTGTCTCCAGTCGCGTCTCTGCGCCTGGCTGTACTGCAGTAACTGCGCCCGCTACCCGGTCTTTATGCCTGAACGTCACCAAGCTCCCGTCTCAGTCCCTGGCCTCGTGTTCCCTGGTGCCTGTGACTTGACGAGAGAGAGAGGTTTTGGGTTTTGTGTTTATTGGCTGTCTGTGTGTTCAGCTGCAAATCAGCAGTTTCCCCCGCCGATAAATACACCCCGCTCTGTTCCCTGTTTGGAGCTCACTATGGCATGATACAAGGTGCTCTTCTTCAAGGTAAACACTGATGGGGGAAAGAGGGAGGGGGGGGGCTAGTCATATGTGTGTGAGTGTGCTGTGCGCTGGTAAAAATAGACGGAAGGATAAAAATCAGCCATCGAGACAGAGAGAGAGAGAGAACCCTGCACCTATTCACCTCCTTCCTGGCCCACCTACACACCCTCCATTTTCTTTCCTCCCACGCCGTCCTTGCTGTGGCGATGATAAAAGGCTCCAGTGGGCTCGGGCCATGCGGACCTGCGTGTCAGCCCTCAGGATTCTCACTCCGTTCGGTGTTAAAGCCTTCATTAAAACACATAGGGTGAACTTCCCCTACCCCCCATACACATGCACACACGCACATACACACACACACACGCACACACATTCTATGTATGGCCGCCATGCAATACTGATGAAGCCAGTCATCGTCGACTCACTCCATCCACCACCACCACCACCAACACCACCAACACCAGCAGCACCACCACCACCACCACCACGAACACCAGCAGCACCACCACCACCACCACCACCACCACCAAGGTGCACTGCTGCTGTTCTCAGGTTCACTGTTGAGATCCAGCACACGCACCGTCGTGGCAGGGGGGGGGGGGTATTGGGGTCAAGGGTCAGCAGGCAGAGCCCCCCCGCTGATGGGCACACCAGCAGGGGGATGAGAGCGTGTCAGGAGACCACAACAAGGCAGCGGCCCGCAGTCTGATGCAGTTCACATCAGAGTCCCAATGGAAGGATTTCTGTCTGTATGTAGCTATAGACATAGATATATTGATACATATACAGGTATGTAAATATATAAATATATATATATATATATATATATGTACATATACAGTATATATTAAGTCATCTCTTGCAGTTTTAGCTCGGCTTCAAGTAGGTGATGTTTTGTTTTGTATAGCCGATCTTGGCTTGCAGTGCAGCTGTGTTGGTGCAGACAAAAACAATAGTGAGTGTAAAGAAAAGAGAGTTTCCCGCCTTAAGTTTAGCGGTCACATGCCTTGTAATAATGAAAAAACAGAAAATCCTAATCCAGAGAGACACTGAGGCTGAGTTACAGAGTGGTTGATTCCACCGCCATGAGAGATACAATACGAGTCGAAAACTTTAGAAATGGAGTACAGAGACATTTGGCAAACACAACCAGGACACGAGCAGATCTGGGCTTCCATCCAGCGCGCTCTCTCTCTCTCTCTCTCTCTCTCTCTCTCTCTCTCTCTCTCTCTCTCTCTCTCTCTCTCTCTCTCTCTCTCTCTCTCTCTCTCTCTCTCTCTCTCTCTCTCTCTCTCTCTCTCTCTCTCTCTCTCTCTCTCTCTCTCTGGGTGAACACCATTAGATCAAGGATTCCAGGCACACATCTTTGATGCAGACCCGTCCGCTCCGTCCGTCTGCTTCCCACCGGACGCCTCCCTCCGTACCATACCGTTTGTCCCGGGCTTTCATGAGCCCGGACCAAAGCCTGGGCGGCCAACATGTGCTCCGTCCCCCCCCTGGGGACCTTTCATTAGGCCCGGGCAGGGGAGACGAGGACAGCTCTCACAGGCTCTCCTCGTTCCGCTGGGCTCATGTCCACCTCCCAGAGGCGGGAGATGGCGGTTAGGTCTCCTACGGCCATCGTTGTAGGAGATCAGTGTTTCTTTGTGTTCTTTACATCTCGGAAACGAACGGCGCCGTCGGCTGTGAAAAGGGAACCAGACAGGCTTCTTCTCTGCCTCTGTGGCTCCTGGTTTCCGCAGCGTGTCTCTCCTTTTCCTCTGGTGTGTCTCTCCCGCTCCGCTTCCTACTTCTCCACCTTCCGATTCAGTTTGAAAAGTTGGGAGGACGTAAACATTGGATAGTCTACGACATGGAATAAAATTAAATGAATGGTAAATGGACTGCATTTCTAAAGCGCTTTTCTAAAGTGGCCCCTCAAAGCGTGTTACAATTATTGCCTAACATTGACGCATTCATGCACACATCCACACACCGGCGGCGGTGTCAGCCATGCAGGGCAACAGCCAGCTCGTCGGGAGCAGTCAGGGTGAGGCGTCTCACTCAGGGACACCTCGACACTCAGCTAGGAGGAGCAAACAAATATAAACAAACAAATAATAATCCTCCAAATTAAAAGTCCTCTAAAGAATATATTGATGTGCACAGTGTGTAGGCTACCGGCTTGTGGGTGTAACTGAACTGAGACATGATTATCTACTCTGGGGACACTATATCCTGTGTTGGTGGACAGCAATGCTCTAAGAGCTCAAAAGTCTGTCTTGTTTTATTCCCATACATGTAGATGTGTATACCGAGACCCTACTATCCTAATAGAGACCCTAATATCATCTTCAGGGATGTGACCGAGGCTTTTTATTGGCTTGGTAAAGAGAAGCCAGGCGAAGGTAACCTGTTGACAGCCGTCACCATGGAGACAACACGGATTCTATCATTTGCGCCGCTTCACAAACATATGGAAAAAAGGGGAGATATTAACTTTATCACTGCTTCAAGGGAGCTCTGGATGACACGCGTCGTTATCGGAGTGGATAAACAGTCAGATTTGTTTAATGGAGTTTTTGCCAGCCTACGAATGGGTGGGGATCCAGTCGTTCCATGTTTAACGATAACGACATTACGACTATTGGGCCCGGAAGGTTTAATTTAATGTGTTTTCCTCACCCTGGCCTATATGCTTTTGTTGTTATTGTTCTTAATGCATAAAATAAGACCATTGACACAACATTACTACATTGAACACAAATGTGTCATTTATCCTTTGTCCACACAGGATAACATCAGCAAGTTATGCACTTTAGTAAGGTTTGGTAAGGAAACAGGCTAAATACTGCAAGCGTTTGGTGTTTTCCTTCACTGGTTCACAAATGTCGTTGCTGACGTTTCACAGTTGTCTTCTCTAAAGGATGTGGCAGTCACATAATACCAAAATAAAAGCTTGTTTGCTATCTAGCCAGGCTATTTATAGCAGCAGTAAAACTTGGTGAACACATGTTACAGTATACCAACGGATGAAGCATGCATGATCGAGTAATGTGTTTGTGCGCTTGGTGGACGCTTTTGCCAGAAATCGCTTGAGTGCTTACATTCTTAGCACAGGGGGCATCTGTGGGAATTGAACCCATAACCTTGTCAGTGTGATGCCATGTCCTATAGGTTGAGCTATACAGAACAGGGCTAATGTCTCTGCTGACAAGTGTGCATGTGAAGTACAAGCATAATTTCTAACAGAAAGGATGCAACACAGAATGGATAATTAATGAAGAATAAGATACAATTAGGATTTTTATTTTGTTAAATAAACTAATCTCTCAGTGTTCAACAGGAGGTTGGTAAAGAAAAACAACTGCGGTAGATGGCAAAAAAAACCTAAATATCCTCCCTTAAAGGGAGAAACATCTGTCTTTGTATCCATCCGTCTCTATCGCCCTCAGATGACAGCCACCAGCTGTCAAGCAGTGCAAACAGTCTGGGAAGCCAACGCTGTTTCATAAAGTGACCCCAATACTCTGAGATATAATAGGAAATAATGGGGGTGGTGTTGGGGGGGGGGGGGAGAGGAGGGGAGGAGAGAGTAAGCTAGGAGCTGAGCAGTGAGTGCACTGGGAGAGATGATGATGAGTGGACGGAGAGAGGGAGGGAGAGAGGCAGGGAGAGAACAAAGAGTTCCCTTTTATAAGAGGCTCCATGTGGTAGTCGAAGAGGAAAGAAAACTGGCAAATGCTGCTAGAGACTTCTTTCTGGCAAATCCTCCCAAGAAACAAGGCCCTAGGGGCCAGGAAGTAGTAGAATATGTCTGTTGTTGAATACATAAAAAATAGGAACAACAGCAGGGAGAGGGGACAGGTAGATGAACAAGAGGGCACTAAAAGAGATGGTGGCCACATACAATCTAGTGTAGAGTTTGGGCATAGCTCACAAGAAACTAGTGACTGATATCAACTGGGGATTGATATAGATGGTGGCCTAAGTGGGAATAGCGATGGTAAGCTTATTCCCTCGTTATTAACGTGTATGCTTATATTTGGGCCATTGTTTTTTTTACCATATTACCAGTAGCCAATGGGTGTTTCTAGGATTTGGGGGATTGAGGGCCTGGATCTCTGTATGGTGGTCCCGGGGGGTCTTCCCATGGACGGTATTTTTAAACATGTTTCTCTCATATGATGCTTATTCAGAGGAGATGTCTTCATCGTTGTAATAGTTCTGCTGCCTGAGTGACAATCAGTGGAGCCAAAACGTACTCACATTTGTTATCAGCGATAACAATTTTTTCAATGGCTTTAAAAAAAAAAGTTGTGCACCAAAAGTCGTGTCTTAATGTGTGTACATGATTGGAATGTGATTCTGATCATGTACACACATTAAGACACGACTTTTGGTGCATTTTGCAATGCACCGCAGGTCATCATTTTGTCATTACAACGACGAACACGCAGTGAATGTGTGTCCGCTGTCTAAAGCTTTTGATAAACGCTGTCCATGATTGAGATGTGAAAATATGAAAACCCATCATTTTTTTCCATAGAGAATTTGGTTTGGCAACGTAGGTGGTGCCATGACAACATTCCCTGACCAGAGTGTGAATGGAGTGGCCTTGTTTTATTATATATTCTCTAACGCAGAGATTTTCTCTTTCCTATAGGCTATTCAGGCAATTCTGTTCTTCATCTCACGTGAGACACGACCTCTAGGTATACATTCAAACTCACAGGAAATCTTAATGTGTCTTGAAGGCCTTGTTGTCTCAACGGAGCGGATTCCCGAAGCGAGGTGGTTGTGAATCCGATGTTTCCTATGAAGTGCTTTTGTCCTTAAAGTCCACATCGTGCCAAAGAGCTTGTTTTCCGCATGCCCATGATTATGAAGGTCAGTCTTTATGCAGCAGTCTCTTCACAAAGAAAATATGTTGTAAACTTCATCTACATTTTACTAACAGAGGGTGTCACAAGAAGTCATTCACTAGTCAGCCCAAAGTCACATTTTTATTTTCTTTCTAGCTATTCTGTATAACACAGAATAGCAAAAATTGATTTGTGGTTGAAAAGGGACTTTATTCATTCCAGATATACTATATAGAAAATCACATAATTGGACGAGAAGGGTCATGGCAAGATGGTTTGGCAAATGTATAGCATGTGTACCTTGGCCCACATGACATTGAACTCATTTTTCTAAGGTGGCACAAAGCACACTGAGATGTTCATGCGCGTACTGTCATGCTAGGTATTTTGAGTGGAAACCAAACTTTTAACGGTGTTCTGGTTGTTGCTGCTGTAAAGTCAGGCAATAGCTTGCTGGTTCAGCTGACCTCTGACCCCTGTACGCTACACCTTGACTGCCTGCCTACTGTCTACTTTTCAATCTATTTATATGGGGAGATTTGCTGAATCACTAAAATACCTATTTTTTATAATAACTGCATTCAATTCATAATAACGCATCAGAATCCCTCAAATCTGTATCCAAGCGCAGTGAACCGGATGGGGCCTATCACTTTGGAAATGGAAGAGAGCTCAAGAAGCCAACGGATGGCAATAAGAACCACAGTTATACTACCATTCACTTTTCAGGTTAGGGTTCGCAATCGATTTGTTCAAAATAATCAATCTTTTGGGTGACAAAACTGAACTGAAGAAATGACTTCCTGAAATGATCCGCTCATTTCTCAGTTAGTTGAGCTCCCAGTCAGTCAGTCGCGAGCGAACATGATTCGTTCACGGGGACGCACTCAGTCACTGAGTGAGTGATTCAGGTCATTTGTTCGCAGGAGACGTGTGTTCACCCCAGAAAATACATGGGTTGCTGATATTCAGCCGGTTCAAGAGCATTTGGCTTGGCCTGCATCTAGATATAATATATCTAGATGTTAAATGTTAAATGTTAAACGTTAAATGTTAGCCTATGCATACAATATAAAACTAGATACTGGTATATTATACCAGTATGTCCCAGCATGCAACGCGGCGTGAATGACTGACAGTAAAAAGGATTTACTCACTCTGTGTGTGTGTGTGTGTGTGTGTGTGTGTGTGTGTGGCGCTGTTTATCTGTATATAATGAACAATAAACTGTAACTATTTGGGATATGTTTTCCGAGTACAAGGCAGTCTGTAACTTGCCAGTCTCCACACGCTACAAACGGTACCGTACTTCTCAGCTCACTTTCGGCCGTGTCTCAGTTCAGTGAGTTGGACTACGCAGTCTGGAAGCAGTGAACGATTCGCTGAGTGAATCTTTTGAACAGATCGTTGAACGAACGAATGAACTGATTCTAATGATTCAGTACACTGAACTGCTTTGCCCATCACTATCTCAGGTCATGCTTCAAACATTTCTGGTCGCACGGTGCAAGAAGACCCCCTTAAACGACGAGTCCTGTCTCACGCTCTGTCGGCTGCCTTGTTTAGATCTCACTTGGATGGAAACCTTGATCATTCCAATTGGCACTTTTATTGATGCGGCTGCGTTAGCCATAGACCCTCTTAGCGGCATGGCCCGAAAATCACTGCACACACAAGGTCCGTCCTGCAGCATGGCCATCCATCTCAACCCTAATAGATTGCGGGAGAAGGGCAAACAAGCCACTCCATTGTCCTGAACGGCCCCCGCCATCTCCCTGCGAGCTGCCGGTTCTCCTCCCTCAGACCCCTCTCCCGTCTCAGGGGGCTGGGGCAGCTGAAGCAGATCCATCGCGGCTACACCATGATGGCGTTTATATATATTATTATATAAAGGAGTTTATATAAAGAGCCCCGTTCAGAAATCTGGGCATGCACATCATTCTGCGTCGTTGTGGTGTAATGTCCCCATTTTAGAAGCCTTGAAATATCTCTGTCAAACTTTTCATCGTTAGACGAGGGCTTCTTGTTTGCCAAGAGCAGCAGCAGTTTGTTAATGTCCTGGTGCTAAAGCTACATATGACTGCATTGCTAGTTTATCAATTCCATTTGAGTAAAACCAATAAAAACACAGATTGGTCTACTTGATTATAATTGAATTGCCACATTTACTCCAAACTCAATAAATACAATTGGTCACAATTGTACTCATACAAAGGAGGCTAAAATAAATATAAAATGAGACTAACAATGAAAAATAATATAAAATAATATAACAAAAGTCCAAATAAAAGTCTACTTTCACAGTAAAAAGTAAATGACTAAATCAAACTCATATAGGTAATGTAAAGAAGAGTATAAACTTTAAAGCAACAGACCCCATATTATGAATGCCTTCACTTTTCACCACACTAGGAATCCAAGTCACCAAGCTAAGAGGACCTCTATTTAACTTTTTGCCTGGAAAATTACTAGCTACACTGCTGCCTCCAACGGTTATGTGTTTTTTTGTAGCCTGGCAAACTCAGAAGTGTCTGTCATTCCCAATAGGGAACTCTAAGGATGTATACTTGCCAAAAACTCTAGTAAACTAGAAACAGCGACTGACAGCAATACCTCTGAACACGCTCCTACCACCAACCCACTAACCACCCACTAAACGTCTGCACTAATGTTGACTCCAGCTTTTATGTCTGCCAAATTCTTAACTCTGTTTCAGACTAATTCCCAGAACCTGTCTCAGCCTACCAGCTGTTCATCACACCCAACTATTTTCATTTGTTTTATCGTCTCTGCAACAACACACTCCTTTTTCTATAAGTCGAACAAATATGGTTTATTCAGCCCTATATACAGTTAGTGTTCTCAACAGACAGCCCTAATTGGTTAAATACATGCCCTTTAAGAAGCACATAAAGAAATATCACATAAAGTGTCCTGCAGTGCAGCGTTCCCGGATGGCACGGCAGGAATGGCTCTGGAGTGGGCAACAAAAATGGGCCGTGAAAAATAGAAAGAGTAACCGATAGAAAATCAGTATGAACAGAAAAAAACGAGTAAAACAATAGAGAAGTGCAGAAAGAGTCCCTCAAGGTCAGTGTATATAGCTAGCGGCATACTTTCACATTCCCCTTTAGGTCTGTTTTCCTTGACTTTACTGAGATTATTTGTACTTATATATGTCGCCTAGGGCAGCAAATACTTTGTTGGCAAGAGGAGAATTTCAAGGAAAAACAATTATTCAGAAGAATGTGGTGGGGCATGCTCTTCCACGACCCAGGTCATCGAGTCGGCCTCCTCTCTTTTTGAGCACAGGCCCAGATCTTCTCGGTTTTCCAAAGAGCTCAGCTTGATCTGCTAACAATGGCTGGCACGTCAGGCGACTCTGGGACTTCAGAGACTCCAGAGTGGTAAAATTTCCTCTTCTGCTCTTCGCCGGGGGACATGGTGTTTTTTTGTTCCATCAGAAGATTCCACCACAGCCCGCCCCTCCGCCATGTGAGATCCCTGTCCTTCCTCCTTGTTAACGCGGTCAGCAGCATCTACCACAGGAGGCTCTTGTGTGATCAATCTCTCTTTTGAGTTGAATCATCCCTGAGACCAGCACCGCGCCACAGATGTGGAAAAAAACACATGACTCCTGCTGATTCCTTTCATTCTGTCCATGGTACAGACATCTCTTGAAGAACCATTCCATGTAGCTTGTGTGCCTCCGCCTTTCTTACGCTGAATATCTTTTATCACATTGGTATTTTATGCACCGGCTAGATGGTGAATCTGGAAGAGCCCTTGATGCATATTGTTTTCCTAAATAACACTCTGAACCTGGGTGGCACAGCTTTTGTTTCCACAAAAGGCTGTGAAACAAATTAAGTAATTGCTCTGTAGTCCCTTTGACTTCAATGACACATTAAAGTGGCTGTAGGTATGATTCGAGAGTTGTAAAAACAGCAGAAGAGTAGAATTTTGAATGAAACAACCAAAAAAGGTCTCCACCCTCTCTAATCACTCCCTCCCTCTTTGTTTCTGCCATTTGGAAGTGTTGCATTTCACCCACCAGTGATGAAGCATATATATATTTTTAGATATATTTATTACACGGCTCTTCTTAATGCTGTGGAATGCTCCGTTCACTTGAATGGGCCTTCCTGACTTCCGGTGGTGAATTATTTTTCAATAATGATATATAACGTTGCTAAACATATAATGACCGCTGTCAAGGAAAGTGGAGTGATTCACGTCTCACTCAGCAAGTAGTCCAGTAACTTATCAACCCCAGCGTACTCGGTTGCTAAGCGACGTCAACGTCTTTGGCGGACTATTTCTCTGCTGAACAACACTACGAATGCTGGTAACAGATAAATTGTAAAAAGACACACCGTGTGAAGTTATTCTTTCGTTTTGGCAAGTAGCCGTGTAATAAGCGGGATAATGTATAGAACACCAGTCATTATCGAAAATAAGCCCCTTCAGAGCGAAGCAAGACACATCCGCTTTGCGTCGGGGTCCGGTTCGCCCTGTTGGGGCTTATTTTACCGATAATGACCGGCGTTCTATACATTATGCCTTACATAATTACTGGATCAAATATTTAATGGATGTCCCTATATGCCATATGCATTCTCTCAACCTTTTGCACGTCAAGCCAATAATTATGTTATAGATTACATACCGCCAGTCTGTGCACTTGTTATTAATCTAAAAGCCTGCAGTAGAAGCATGAAGCGAGAACAGAGGAACAGAACACAACGGGCTATGTGTACTAACAGCGAGCACCTTTTCTTTCCTCTGCGCTACCTGGAAATAGAACGATGACGATTATACAGCGCACGTTAGCATATTTCCAAAGGCTCCCCCCGCTGTTAAGCTAAGCAACTGAACACCCTTCCACAGGAGGCGACGCCGTGTCTCCAGAGCTGTGACTTCCTCATGAGGCTGTGAGTTACCGCTGAAGGAATGGCAGGGAGGGGAGCGGTGTGAAGGCATGGCTCCACACTAGGGTCATTTGGATGCGTAGTAGGCCACACATTTAGATCATGTGCCTAATAAGATGTGGGCTGCCCAAATCCAGGCGGCAATTAAAGTCAGATATGACTTTGAGTCTGGGGCTGAGGTGTAATTGCACCCGGCAGGAGAGCCGGGAGAGCAACGAGGGAGTCATCCTCTCTGTAGACCCCCCACCCACACACCCAGACACAAGGATCTAACACACACGCTCCCACGCAGACCATATGGGTGCACACACACACACACACACATACATCTCACACACAGGCACCGCCACACAAATGCAAGCACACATCCACAAACACACACACCCAGACTAACAGAAAAACAGACACACACACACACACACACACACACACACACACACACAGGCACCACCACACAAATGCACACACACATCCACAAACACACGCACCCAGATACACACACACACACACACACACACACAAAACAAAACTTTGACCTTGTTGGATGCACTTTCAAGTGAGACAAACAACGTTTCAACACTCAACACTCAACACAATATATAGTTAAAGAGAGAGAGTGCGAGTACAGAGTAAAGGGAGTGGAAGAAGCCTAAGTAACGCCACAGCTGAAGCTGCTCTAGATATGCACGCTTTATTCCTTTCACGTAAGGCAGTCAACGCCTGAGAACAAGAGAAAATATTTACAGTGGATTTTAAGTGGAGCTAGAGGGGAGGAACACCAAAGGCTGCTCCGGGTGATGTATACCAGTTTTGTCCGGCCATCGATACCGGTTTTGTGATTTATTGTATTTTAGGAACTCAGGAAAGCAGTTCTGACGCCTCTCAAAATCAATGCTCTTTTGTCCTTTTTCCTCCTCATTTGGTGTGTTTCTGTGTGCCTCTTGAAGGGCTGGGGAGGAGCAGCCACAACATGCTCCAAGAATAACAATCCGCTCCCTTATTGTAAAGTCGCTTTAGACAAAAGTGTTGCATGCTTCAAAACACACGTAGACAAATATGTATTTGAGGACAGAAAATACTTTATTGATGCTTCTACTATAATCATTAAGAAACACATGTTGACATCAGAACACAAACCGACATCCAATGGCGAAATGGTTAACAATGTATACACGTGAAAGGCCGTACTTTCTCAAGTTTATTTGCTATAGGTGAGGTTAAAGGCTGTCGTCTGTATGGCGTTCATTTTAGCAGCGCTAATGGCCATGAGGACAACATCACAGCACTGGTGGTTCGGTTGTCTTTGGTTATGACTGACGCTATCGCAACTACAGTAGGAGATCATCCTTACTGTAGGACGGACAGAGGCCAAACGGAAAAAAACAGGCAGACGCGGACTGATATACTCAAGATAGCCGGATAGATGTATGGATAGACGGATATATACAGATATATATATAGAGAGATAGATACTTGGATGGATAGATATAAACTCTAGAATAGATGGATGGACAGATAGATGATAAATTGACAGACAGATGTATAGATAGATAGATATGGCCCTTCTCCACTGACAGTACCAGCTCAACTCGCCTTGACTTGGCCCGCCTTTTCATGTGTTTCGATCACCAAAATGAGGTACCTGGTACCTGGTACTTTTTTAGTCTCACCTCCGTCGAGGTTCCAAGAGAGCTGATCTGATACTTTTGTGTGACATAAACAGGCTGCTGGCCACTGATTGGCAGAGTGACGCCACTGGACGAATAATGATGACCGAGCCTAACACCCGACATCTTTCAATACTAGCATCAGCGTTCAGTCAACAATAGTGATTGATTATTGAACATGGCAGGATCAGCGCGCAAGAACACGCCGTGGGCCGTGACAGAGGTGGAGACACTCCTGTGTGTAGCCCTGTCTATTTATGTGTCGCGTGGATAACGTAACTGCAGTTTCACGCATGCGTACTATGACGACCCGTCCACTTTGAAGAGGTACTTTATTCTAGATGGAAACACGACGTGCCTGGAACCAAACCAAGCCGTGCCATGGTAAGTCGTGGCGAGTTGAGCTGGTACTGTCTTTGGAAAAGAGGCATTAGATAGATAGATAGATAGATAGATACTCTAGCTAGCTGGATAGATATAAACTTGAATAGTTGGATACTCTATATACAGATATATGGATAGATATAGTATATATATATACGGATGGATGGATGGATGGATGGATGGATGGATGGATGGATGGATGGATGGATGGATGGATGGATGGATGGATGGATGGATGGATGGATGGATGGATGGATGGATGGATGGATGGATGGATGGATGGATGGATGGATGGATGGATGGATGGATGGATGGATGGATGGATGGATGGATGGATGGATGGATGGATGGATGGATGGATGGATGGATAGATAGATAGATAGATAGATAGATAGATAGATAGATATAAACTCTGGAATAGTATTCAGGATTTATATACAGATTGATGGATAGACAGACAGGGGAGCAGTCGGTAGTCTGGCATATTAAAACAATCAAAATAACTTGTAAATGGTTTGTGACAGACTCAATGTGGAGATGGACGGCTCAGTGCTGAGAAGCATAACCGAGTTTGCGCAGAGAGAAAGATTGAGCAAAGGCCCCTCCCCACGCTGTGCTGTCAGCCCCTTCATCTTCCGCTATAGGATTGTGAAGGTTATGATTGTTATGTTCCCCATTGTGAGACCCAGGCTTCTGCGCCGGTCTCCGGGAAGATTCTCCAGGTGCTTCTGCGTGTGATGATGTGAGCGGAGCAGAGACAATCCCAGGTCTGCAGTCAAGACGCAACAAGGAAAGACCAAGAAGAATGAGGAGATAACAAACACTATAGCAGAATACTTTTCTCTTTCTTTATTTTTTAATTTACCTCTTGGTTTTTAGTTGGGTTTAATCAAGGACGTTTTCATTTTGTTTACCACTAAATGCGAACCTGTGATTCAAATCGAGAAATATTTATTTGTGATTGTGTGATGTGAAGCCATGGTACTTCAAGAGTATCATTTATATTGTGATTGCTTCGATGTCTAACTGCATTAGGAAACTAAATGTGGGAATGGTGCCCAGCTGTCCCAGCTGGTGCCTATGGGTCCTGGATTGGATCTGTCAATGTCAATGTCCTAGCATCAGGGCAGGGTTGTGGGGTATTGTTTTTTATACAGCTGCCATCTTTTACCATCTCACCACTTTTGGCGGTGAGACGTATCAGCTGTAAGTCAGAAAATAGATTGAGAAAAAAAATCCATCTTATCGTGTCGGAAGTGGTTACAGAAATGGATGGATTGGATTGGTTGAGCTAGCCCGAATTCATGTCTCCTAACATATGACTATATATATATATATATATATATATATATATATATATATATATATATAGAGAGAGAGAGAGAGAGAGAGAGAGAGAGAGAGAGAGAGAGAGAGAGAGAGAGAGAGAGAGAGAGAGAGAGAGAGAGAGAGGTCATTGAGAATCAAGGAAAAACTGGTCATTTCATGAAGGAAAAACTGAAGAGATTGCAGACTCAAGGTGGTTCAACATGGCTATGTTACACAGTGTTATCAATACCTAGAGAGTGTTTTTTAAGCTCTCCACCTCCAAAAAAAAAGCAAAGCGTGACTGAATATGCTTTAAAACCCCAACCCCCAAAAATGGGTCCATTTTATATTCACAAATGTTGCTCTACACCTTTTGAGGACATTGCTTTCTAGATAACGCCTGTTTTTCATGGTTTTAATTATTTCAATATTTGAAAGAAAAACATTTGCAGCAAAGGAAACTTTAGAAAGTTGAACTCCAATCTTCAGTACACAGTTTACATGTACAGTATATAATACATGTCTTACATTCAGGTCTGTTCTGTAGGCTTATCCTTTTCAGTTTATAGTCATACACAATCTCACCAAAAGCTCCTGTCATACCTCGCACAGCACAGACTTCATTACAGCCATTTGGTCCCATTCATTTTAAGCGTTGTCGTTTGCCCTTCAACTCAACACATTTATAATCCACGCAGAAAAAAACAAAGTAGTAAGAAGCTCTGTAAAAAAACAACCAAAACACAGTCCTATATTCTGCTGGGTATGAAGGTGACTACAGATGGGTTGCTATAGTGTTTTTTTCACAGAGCACATTTGACTTCATGCTCAAAGTCAAACAGAGTTTCAAACACTTGATTCATGTATTCGGCAATCTAGAGCCTTTGGGAGGTCTTTAGTGTCTGTCTTTTAGATTTCAAAGATCTGTATCCGCCAGCCTGGCGCTGGTCTATTCAAACCACTTTCATATGATCCTTGTGTTTAGCCATAGAGTGGCCTCCACTGTACTCTGTCCCCTCTGGAGAATAGTCAAAAGTGAAAGTGAACTTGGTTTTAAATGAAGTCAAACGTGACTACTCCAAGCATGTGCATAAGAAACGAGCACGCAGGAAGACACTTTCAGCAGAAAAATAAATAAATAATAGATACGATATGATTGGATATATATACTGTTTATATACAGTATATATCTCCAAAATACTATCGACATACTGACATTTTCACATAAATGACACACACACACCAGCTTTAAGCTAATATATTTATTTCTGAAGTAGCCTTTTAAGGCCACTTCAAGCCAAAACTGAAAATACCTTTATTAACTCAACTATTATTACTACAATATTTGTATTGAGAGTTAAGTAGATTTATATACTTATATATACACATTCTGTGCTTTTATGACTCTATTGTGCTCCGCCTCACAGAGCTAAAGCACAATGCTAGACACAGAGAAAGAGTGCTGTTTTGCAGCAATATTTTCGAAACCACAATCATGGAAGCCAATTATCTTCTGACGTAAACAATGGTTTGCATTATATTATTCTTTCTGAAAAAGTATCAGAGGGTCAATAGTTTATTTATTTTATATTCAATTTGATATTGATTGAGTCATAATAATGCCTTAATCGAAAGCAATGAACAATTAATCAAGACGGCATCAGTGCGATAGTGGGTTCTAAAACACCAATGCCATTAATGTATGTAGCGCTACTGTACCTACAAACATTATATTACATAAATTATATACAGCGTGCTGCTCATTTAAAATATGACAGTCGTGATCAATTGAATGCATGCAATGTGAATGAATGCAAATATAAACAGTGACGTACTTTAAATTCTTAACAGCAAATAGGAAGGAAGAAGCCAACTCAACTGTGTGTGTGTTTGTGTGTGCAACCTGAATCCCAAATGTAGAAGAAGGTAGTCCATCTTCGATGCCTGAGAGAGGTGAAGCTACTCCCTTGGAGACCTATACGTCCACATTAATCTCCATTAGGATCATTATGGCCCTTAAGGTTGTTGGGACAGCTGGCAGAATTTGATTGACTGGCTGGAGGATAAAGTAATCAATATTGTAATGCTAATTATAGATTGCTTTAGCTCCACCGTTTATCGGCCCACTTAGGCTGTTCATTCAACAGTTTGCGCCATTGGAACCAGGTTTGATATTTTCTAACGGTAGTCTTTATTGCTTCCCTGCGACTGGAAAAATAAAAGGGATTGACAGTGATAAAAGTGATGATCAAATGTTATCTTCATCACTAGAGCAAGCAAAAGGGTTGGAATCAGACATGTCTTAAAAAATAACGTTCATTTCTATGTTTTACTGATATTACTCAATATTAAGGCTATAAGGCCAAACTGGTATTCATTTCCTCAATCGTTCATAGAACCATCTTTGTTTTGAGGAATGCCGTCATCGCTGGAGCAGTGAGCTCAGGAGAGGTTCACTAACCAATGAGCAGACAACACGATTAGGTTGCTATTCCAGACACCCTTGACAGAGACGAGGACATGTGTGTGGTAAGAGTGAGGATACCTACTGCACAGTGCAGTCAGTGAGTGCATGCGCTGTCTACAAAGAACGATCACTTGAACGGGTGGACGAGCATGGAGTTGGTAGTCATCAATTAGGTGCAACCACCGCCATTGACACCACCACTATCAATTCAATTTTATTTGTATAGCCCTTCATCACCTTTACAGTCTCAAAGGGCTTAACAGGCCAAATATTTATGACACCCCCCTGGCCCAAGCCCTCACACAGGCAAGAAAAAACTCCCCTAATGAGCAAGGAAGAAATCTTGAGAAGAAACGAGAGTGGGGGATCCCTCCTTCCAGGGATGGTCAGGAGTGCAGAGGGTGCCACAATTTACATACATAGATACAGGCAAGACATTAAAATTGATGATGGGGTGCTGGCCGGTTAACCATGAGGAGAATCCAGGCATCCAGTCGCAGTCACCACAACACGCTAGAACAGAGAGAAGAGTGTAGTAGAAGGGGAAAAGTACATAGTGGAAATGTATACTGCTACTCATTTAGTAACTGCATTAGCACTGGAGCTTTGAATAGCTCCAGAGTCAGCTTCCCTGATCACAGGTGGCAGACTATTCCATAGGAAGGGGGCCCGGTAGGCGAAGGCTCTCTGTCCAGCCGATTTATTTTTAACCTTTGGTAGCGAAAGAAGGCCAGCTCCCGAAGACTGGAGGGGCCGTGAAGGACTGTAAGGAATGATGAGGTCCTTCAGGTAGGATGGAGCTCGTCAATGCAATGCTTTATAGGTAAGCAGTAGCACCTTAAAATCTGATGTGAAAGTTATCACTTTCCTCCCCGGGGAGATACGATGGAACATAGCCATCAGAGTGGGTACAGACGACAGCAGTACCAGCAGGTAACCAGCAGAGTGAGTGTGAGCTTGCATTTTAATTGTGTGCTCTAGCTTTGAGGGTGTTGGCCAGAGGCCTGCACAGCTGCAGTTGTCTCGCCAGGACACGACTGTGAGCCTCACTCATATTGCATTTATTACGTCAGTAGGGTATAGTTTTTGGTGGTTATGAATGGGAGTCTTGATTATGGAACGAATGTCGAACCACCTTTTTCAGTAATTATAGGCTATAATTTGAGGCTCTTGCTACTAATTCTAAAAAAAACTCTGCTAGACTTCAAGCCTTGTACCGGTTCTCAAAAACCCAAAGTGTGATGATGATTACCGCACCAATAACTAAGTAGTAGGCCAACTAGGCGCACTGCCCCAGCGGCCCATATACCGTGGATAACTCTTGCCACATCCCCAACCCAGTGGTTAGAGTTATCCCAGCAGATAAAGTCCCCCGTCAGTTACACCGACCCTCGGGACCTGCTGACATTTTCTGACATTTGAGTGAGTGGTCCAATGTCGTCGCTGCTTACCTGACCTTTCACAAAGACCGAGGCGATGCAAGCATAGGAGGAGGTGACACACAGAGCTCAACCAGCGCCTGCGCCTCGATACCAGCCACGCTCCGCCGGAGCGATTGACTGAAAGGGTGGAGTATATGGTAGCAACCCGAGGGTTCAGCTCGCCGACCTAAGTATGGTATTGGGACCTGTGCAGACAAGACGCAAGGAAACCAAAGGTATGATCAACGATACCACGCCAGGGAATCACATCCATAACATGAGGGAAAGGAAAAGGGAACAATGAGAAGAAAGAAGATGCCTTTGCTTACAGTGCCACCCTGTGTACAAAGGGGGAAAGTGAACATCAGTCACATAATAGTTTTGGCAGGGTTGGCAAAAAATAAAAAAACTTTCAACAGACCAATGACATGAATCCTGGGTGGCCTTATTAGTGACGATGTTTTAGCATTTTCTACACCTTCTTCACAAAGCAGTTCCTACACAAATGAAGTTGAACCCATATGACATGGTGACCGGGGAGTGTGTCCTATTTGCGTTTGTAGCCATACCCTCTAACTCACTTCAACTCATTATCTATTATATGTTGTAGGCAAAGTGATCGAAATCTGACTACAGTCAGTTGTTCAAATTAATGTTCAATCTAACCTTACCACACACACACACACACACACACACACACACACACACACACACACACACACACACACACACACACACACACACACACACACACACACACACACACACACTTTATATTTATTTTAGTAATGAAACAAATCTCTCTTTAGAGGATCTCATCACTGCTATCTATATGCAAATGTATTTTTCTGGGCAGCTCTGCATAGAAAGGAGCAGAGCAAATCCACGTCACACATTCAATAAGTTGCTGCCATTGGTTTCATGCCATCTCCAACAGCCATCCATTATATCACTAATCATTTTCATTAAAACTTGCTTCCCTAATGTTGATAACACTTCTGTTTAGTATGCAGATCTCATGTCGTCTGGGGAAAGTGGGCAGAGGCCATTTATGTTGTGAATTGTAAAATGATTTCCGTTGAGTCGATTGTTTATATATATATTTCACCCCCCCCCCCCCCACCGGCCCCTGGTTTCTAACAATGGTTAACGCAGTGCTTTCTCATAGACAAGAGGTAAAAACATCCATTACAATCGAAGAAGACACAGTATTACGAACATAGCGCAAGAATAGTATAAACACACTTAGACACCAAAGCAATCCGAGTTTAAAAGACAAAGGTCCTTGGGTAATACATATCACAAGTGTAAATAAAGGTGTTTTTTTTCGCTGACTGTTAAGATAAAAGGACCACAAGCTTAGGAACAGCTAGGCAGTTCATTTAACAGGAATGTTGGCCTTCCGGGGCATCAGCTTTCAAGTGGTTCTTAGTCAGCAGAAACACGACACCCTCAGATTCAATAGAATAAATACAATATGAACTGTATTATTGCCATAGATAAAAGGCAAGTGTGCCTTTTAAAGGGTGTTGAGATAACAACAGCAGAAGCAGCCAATTTGACAGACCAAACACATTGATAAACAGCCTGTTTGAAGTTTGTCCCAGAAACCAAAGCAGATTAAACAGCACGTGGTGATTATGAATTCAGCTAATGGAGCACAATACTAAAACAACTTAATGACTTTTAGTAGCCTCTGTTAGTTATATCAGAAAATTAAATAAGACAAAGAAAGATTGGGAAAGAAAAAATAAATTAAATGAATGCATCTGAAGAGTCAAACATCCTCAACCAACCGGCTTGTGTTTTTCATCAGATTCTGTCATACATACAGCCAGACAGATGTACATCTTTACAATGTTAGTATTTTGCATTAAGCTTAATGCAGTACGGATCCTGAAAATTATATACATTTACAGAAAATACTGATAATTTTGGATTCCATTTTTGTCAAGTGCCATGACAAAAGATGGTCTGGACTTTGAATGAATGACAATTTGAATGACAATACAATAGTAGTAAATATGCTCTACTTCCAGTTTATTCTCTCACTATCCATTGTTTTCTCCGGGCAGAGGAAAGGCCACCGAGCCAAGCCAGAACATCTGGATGCGTTTCAGACCAACTTTCCAGCAGGGGGCCCCTGGTGATTTGGGCTCAGCTTCAGGTTCAGGGGCCATTGGAACCACAGACCGTTCTATCAGATAGTGTTATCTAAGGGGAACTGTCGTGTCCCAACCGGCCCTGTGTACACACGCGGATCCTGATAAGAGAGAACAAATCGCAGGTAGTCGGCCATGTTCCCCCCCAGGCTGGCCAATGAAGCCCTCCAGTAAATATGAGCGGTGAGTGGGGAACGTTTTGAAATTGTCTTTGGACCTGAACACAGGATAATAACTAGACTCCTAAGAGAGTCAACTCAAAAATTTAAATTGTGACAATTATTTGAGTCAGAGTCTCACTCATTGCCTCTTTATGTTAAATGTCAGCCTTTATGCAACAAAAAATATCACATAGCATATCATATGAAGATCATTTTTACCAATGCGTACATGAGCCAATTAGTGCACTGCTAACTGAAATTCAAACATGCTATTACACCAAAGTAATTGTGTTACAGGTTTTCACTCTTTTATGTTTAGGTCAAATCAATCAGTATGTCACACCACAATGTGGGAATATGTTACATCAAGAGTTCATCACAACTCACAACTCAACTCAAACTTTAAGATAGACTGTTGAAAAGCATCCTCAGTATGCTGTATTCTCTGTATCTTGAAGTGACAGGGCCCAGGTTCATTTGAACCAGAAAGAGAGGAGAGACATAAGGTCCTGACACATCATGGGGAAGTAACACACAGAAAGTCCTGACAGAGATGTAGAGACCACTGTAGCGACACAATAGTGTCACACCTTAGGGCATATTGGCAATCTCATGCCTCCCTGTTTGGTGATACTCCACCATTGTACTACCACTTCACGATGTGTAAGCCCTTTAGCGAAACCCTAGAAAACGACTGGAGCCGGTCAAGGCGTTAAAGGAAAGCAATATTGACTGATCAAATTTCCTGGTAAAAAAAAACCCTGTGGCCATATCTACGATTGGTGATATTGTGATAGTGGATCAGTGAGATTCAATAAGACGTGATTATCTGAGGAGACAATTGTGTTCAACAGACACCCCAAGGCCAGAGAGAAAAGGAACATACAAGCACACCATTTGGGCTGTTTTAGTGGTCGAGTATGTTATAAATATTTTTTTATATTATGAAGATACCTGATTGAAGCACCTCGGTTTCAAACATTAATAGGATATTTGCGCTTTAGCAGCTTAATCATATGCTATCAATGCTACCTGGTCTAGCCTTTGTAGGAGCACAATTGTTTTGGTGAAGAAATATCAAAGTATTTTCTTTCATTCTTTTTTTACTTTGGAGTGGCAGATCTTTGATCTGAACTGTGACCTCGACAAAGTTTGGTGAGATCAACATCTTTCTTTCTCCCCTTGATTTCCTCAGAACATGGTGACCTTTCATGACAAATACTATCAGCCTCCAGAAGAGAAAAGTTTTATAAAAGTATGTCTGGGCCACCTCCTTGAAATTGCTTGGGAAGATTGACTGGATAAGCAGCCAAACGCATCTGTATACATCAGCTAAGAATATTCCCTTGTCTCAGGTCACTACTTGATCTTGTCTGGGTCAGGACCTGACTCTCTTTTCAAATAGATGGTATTATTGTTTAAAATATATATTTAAAAACCTTCGGGACCTTGGTCTGGACACCACCCATAGAAAGACGACCGCCAATACGAGTTATGGTCTAGTTGGTATGATTATGAAATGTGACACACACATGTACTACGGGGATGTTATATATGTTTACTAGGTTATTAGCAATGTTGACCACACAAAAGACTGGCATTAACATCATTGCATCATTTGTCAAATATGTATTGAAATTTATGAAGAACTTGAGACAATCATGAAGCAACTCATAGATAGTACAGATTATATTAGTAACCTATGTCAGAAGAAGGTATTAATTCCCCAAAAATGTCAAATTCTATGAAAACAATACCGGTAGATATGACTTATATCGGCTTGCAAAAGAAGTGAACGATGTGAATAGGAAACAACAGCACCCTTTAGTGGCAGTCATTCTTATCTACAACATAAGAGATGAACTGTAGTCAAGCACTACAGTTACCCAAGCAGTTGCTAGGAATTCTGGGCCCCCTGAAAGAATATCGGTGTGGGCCCCTCTCCCCCATTCATTGTAATGTTCTTGTTTTTCAGTGTTCTTGACGGTGCCTGGTGAAATACACCCAATTTGTTTCCTTTTTTACATTTAACGACTTAACAAGTCAGAGTATTATTATGTAAATTATGTATTATTAATTGTCTTATTTTCATTTCCCTGATTTGCAACACGTTATTACACCTTTGATTGCAAATACATTTTCAATTAACCACTCAACAAATAGGTGTGGGTATTTTATTGTATTTAACAATCAAGCACTGATATGCAAACATCCTAAATGTAGCATTTAACTTAAATGTGCAAGTGAAACAAAGAGCACATGGAATACGTTGTTGTAAAACAAATATCAAAAACAACAACAGGCCTCATCTAATCTCAATTAAAGTTTAACTTGGCTTGTTTGTTCACTGTAAGTCTCATCGCTCACTCACTTCCAATGAGGAAGAACCATGGGAAGAACCAGGCACGTGCACACATAGGGCCCTAGGGGTGCTTGAGCCCCTGCCCTTTTTGCCTTGTATTAAAAAGTGCACTCTGAGTGTTCAACAATCGCGCCCGCAAAAGTGCTCGTCCGCGATCGAACGCCCCCCACCCTCAACAATCGCGCCCGCAATAGCGCTCGTCCGCGATCCAACCCCCCGTTAACAATAGCGCTCGTCCGCGATCCAACCCCCCGTTAACAATAGCGCTCGTCCGCGATCCAACCCCCCGTTAACAATAGCGCTCGTCCGCGGTCCAACCCCCCGTTAACAATAGCGCTCGTCCGCGATCCAACCCCCCCCCCCCCCCCCCCACCGCCGCCCCTCAAAACTCCTGAGTGTGCACGTTCCTGGGAAGAACGAACCGCGGTGTGGACCAAACCATTTTTTAAGAAGGGGCCAAGGGGATTATTGAAATTATTAAAATTTGAATATTGTATGATTTGTGGCTTTGTTTTAATTCTGATTCATTCATATAAATATATATTAGTTCAGTGTATGCATAATCATTTTGTCATAGAGGCTACTGGGGGCTGTGTGTGGGCCCTAGCGGGCTGTGGGCCCTTATAATTGTCATAACCTTTCCCCCCTATACGACGGCGCTGCAAGTATGCACACTTAAACATATTTACAAGTAAATACGTACATGTTTTGAGGGTTGATGACATTTTTCTGATGTTTAAAAAATGAATAATAATATATATTGTGGGAGTGTGTGTGGCTGAAAGATGGTTTAAGCAGCTTCACCTGGCCGGAGTCAGACTGATTGGACTCTGGGGCTGGGTGAGGCTGCACACCTGTTGCACATTGAGCAATTATTGAGCCCAGGTTATTCCAGCCTCTCCTGACACCACCACACTTTTCTGAAGGAGCCCAGTTAAAGTCACATAGCTGAAGGGTGACAGCCACTGACTCAGTACTTTGTGATGCCTGCAGTCTAAATATTATATGCAGTTGGCCACAGACACAATTAGTAAAAACTACTTGAATATATATATATAGCAAATCATATCTAGAAGTAATTCATGATTAAAAACAGCCTAACATTTACATAAATCAAAATGACAAGTTTTATGGTGACAAATCAAATGGGACAAGTTTCTCCTCGACTCTTCAGACAGCCGCATCGTTGAATAATCCCTTTGTGGAGAGTGGTTAAAGCTTCTGTCTACCAACTGAGAGGTTGTGCATCACCCAAACACATTGTCCAGTCGGAATGCATTGTTGAGTAAGACGCCTCTTCAACCCCTACCTACTCATTCATGGTGTGTATCTAATTAAGATCTAAAAATAAAGGCAAATCAATTCACTAAACATTTCCATTGGAATGTCCAATTTCCAATGTAATTCACTATTTATAGAAACAGCTGGTCAGTGACTCATAAGAAGATGAGCTCTGAAGCACCGGTCGGACCGGTCCACCGTAGAGATGGGAATGAGGAAGGAGTGTGTTGATTTTCCTTGTCTCATTCATGTGGGTCCTTTAATTAATTCCTTTGTCAAGCCAACTCTTCTGATAAATCCGAATGAAAACCAGATTGTTTGTATTTCTATGTTTTTCCCGTTTTACCTTGGTTTCACTTTCTTCCCACTTTCTTTGTTACTGGTAAGTGAACTGAACAGACCGATAACCCTAATCCCATGCGCAGGGGAAATCTTTTTTAAGCCTCACAGCTGGGAGGATGTGTGAATTCCACCCAGGCCCGTCACAAACTTTTCAAAGTGAAAGGTGTTTGCTAAGTACAATAGGACATCTGCATATCATCTGTTGTATCGTCAAAAAAATTCCCACAAGACCTGCATGATTTTGACAGACATGAACTGGAATTTTCCATTGCCGTGCTTTGTTATGTTCACGCTTTCTGATGGCAACACTGTGTACATTGTACATTGACTTCCCTGTATGAAATGTTAACCCACTTGTTACAGCCAACCTGTTTGGCATTCAAGATAGAATTGAATAGACTTATACAACAGTGAGTTCCGACCTTGTAATTTCATTGGACAAGAAGCATAACATGATGGTGCTATAGAGTATACGAGCACTGGGACCTTTAACAAGTATCTCTCTGCTTTACAGGTGTTTCTAATAACCGTTAATTACATTAGCAATCGTAAGCTGTATCGGAATCACACGTGCCACCAAAGGGACTGTCTACCCACTCTTATTTCACTGGTTTCATAATAAATGGGAACGTACAGATAAATGTACATGATACAAAGTAGCTACCCTGCAGTATTTTGTAGACCTACACAAAGTAGAAAGCTTGTGTGCAGGAAAATGTCTGTGTTGTTTGGCAAAAGTCCATTCCCAGGTCAGGTGTGTTACTTGTGTTGGTGGAGCCAACTCAATTATTAAATAAACAAGCAAATCATAATCTTTATAGTTAAGTTATTACTTATGCCTACATTTCAGAACTATTTCAGCTGGTGCAACCCTTAAATTGTTGGTAGCGCTTAAACTCTGCTCTGCTCTATGCTAGAAATGATGTTCAAACTAAGCTATGTTTAAACATCCGAATAGTGGTGCAGCAGTGTGTAGGTACATGAAAAAAAGTCGCCTCATACTTAGTTTTATAATTTACGTTTTTATCCTATGATGTCACCTCTATGAAATTACTCTATTCCAAGGTCTATATCTGGTATGTTTGGTATTTCCCAGGAGATAGGTTCATTTAACCTGAGCCTGTGTGGTTTATACACAGTATGGTTCATATCAATTAATATATTGACATGAAAGACTTACATAAGACAAACTCTTAATCTTAATTAGAACTTTGAACCTTTAAAATGTGTACGTATGGAAAAACTACCTGACACAAACTGATCTCTAAATTCAACAAATTATGACAAATAATGTCTCATTAAAGAATGTATTAGCACATTGTATTAGTAAACCAATAAAAACAGAAATATTTATTAAGAAATCCAAAATATTCACAGGCTCTACTTGATTAATCCAAACAGTTTTGTAAAAAAGGCAATCTTTTTGATTAACTGTTAGTTCAAATAAACATTAAATAAATGAGATAACATAACATGTACACTGAACATTAACTACATTATTAAATGTACCAATTTTCTGAATTCTCGTAACAATAGGACGTATGTAAATCGGATGACACTATGGGCCATTTACTACTTGACTTACTATTTAGTCGATGAAATCAACCTTGAACCTTGAAGAAATGTGGGACCCTCCAAATACGCAGCGAGTTTAACCTAGCCATATTTAGCAAAACAAAAGGCCAGACATTCAATGTATATGGAGTGATTTTGTAATGTGAAATATATACAGTTTGTAGTGCATTGTACCATATGTGTACTATGTGTATATATTCACACACACACACATTATACAAGATGATCATCAATAACATTAAGAAAAAACATTTAAAGTAAGGTTAAGAGATAAGTTTTTCCTTGACAAAAACCTTCAAGACAACAACAAATCCTTTGCGAGGCCCGCTAATTCCTAATCCAACATGGTCTTTACCAGCCCCTTCACACTCGATGTAAGGACTGACCCACGATGCATAGATCAGGGTGCGAAAGAGAGCGTGAGGTAGTTCGCAGATCTGATTGGCTCCTCCACAATTCATCCTCCCTGGGAGGTTCATCCCCCAGCCTATGAGAATAGAGGGAAGGGACATGGTTATGGTAGATTAGAGAACAGGGCCAGGTAGGGCCATGCCAGTTAGACTCAGGCTAAATGCGTCACAGAGATTAGCCAGTGAGAGAAACACAACCACGGTTGGTTACTTTCATCCTGAGATGGAAGACATAATCCATCCCAGGAAAGCAACAACTTCATGTACAGAACGATTACAGTACATTCAGATAATTCAAGACGTGGGGAACAACTATACAAACTTAAACTCAAAGGGTTGAGGGAAATAAATCATGAATCATAAAAAAGATACAGAAGGATGGTCTTGTTTTCTAACCTAATTGGGAAAGTTGACATGCAACAAAAGGAATATGGAAAATTAAAGTCAGCTGTTATAACCGAATAGGCAGGCAATTCTAAAATAAATATGTGATTACGTTGTTTACGTTTAAATGCTAATACATGTACTCAACGTAATAATCAGCCAAATCTAACAGGTGATAGGATTCTTAGTCAACACGTGACTGTTGACCTTTTTCTGTTTTCGGTCACATGCTGCTGATACCCAGGTAGAAATCAGGTAGAATAAGTAAGGGCTGAAGTTAACCTGAATACAGCATTCTGTCAGCGTATCTTTCAACCTTACCTAAGATCCACAAGAGAAATCCTAACTGTGTGGTCTGGTGGCTGTGGTCTGTTAGGGTATATTGTTGAGCAGAATCAATTTGTATAATTTGTTTAAGAAAATCTGATAAGAATATCTACACATGATGAATTTGCTTTGATGGCAACATACAATAGTGTTTTGTGAATTCCAGTTATTTATTTCATTTTTAAAATAACTTAATTTGTTTTATTTTTTTAACCATTTTGAGAAAATCCAAATCAGAAACCAATGAATATGATACATGTTCAGAGTGCTCCTTCATTTTACTCATTCATTCATCCCACCGAGATAAACACATATTGTGAATATGAGAACATTAATGCAATACGGGAGAAAGACGGCAATGGATCACTCACCCCTGTGTATTTAAGGACGGCTCGCTCCCACAGCTCTGGGCCATGGAGATGCTGCCAGCTGTGTGGGATGGCAGACTTGGCCTTCGCTCTGAATGGCAGCGGCGGATAAAAGGCCGGGGTCCTCGGAGAGCTACGGGAACTCGCACATTGCTTCCCCAAGGGCGCGGATGAAGGGAACCCCCAGCAGAGGTCCATGCCTGGGGAGGTTGAGGCACTGAGTAAGGCTGGGCCTCAAACAGAGACGAGGAAGCGAGGCCGAACACAGAGCGAGCGTTTCCCGTCAGCCGAGACGTCGAGGAGTCGTTACTGCTGCAGCTGCTGCTCGCCCTCGACCATCTCTGTACTCCCGGTGAGGCCGGTGGAGACGGTGCCTTGAAAGGAAATGAGGAGGCCGCGTTTGGAACATTTCGCCGTGTGACAGGTGGGCTTGGGAGTCTCCTGTGAACAGGCGGTGGAGTGGGAAGCTTCCGGCTGACCGGGGGGCTGGTTGAAGAGGGTGGGGTAGGTTGCTTTCTGGAACTGCAGGGACTAGTGAGTCGTTGCTGCACGGTGCTAGGAACCGAAGGTGTAGACGGTAGCATTCGCACCCTGGACATCAGTGTGGTGACAGATGGTTGGCTGTTGCTTACTATGGTTTGAGGCACCGTTTTGAACTCTGGATCTGGTTGGCTTTTACCTTTTTGTTCTGCTAGTGAGCCTGCTGCTTTGCTGAGAAATGGCACTGAATGATAATTAGTTATTGAAGAGACCTCAGAATGCGTTTCGGAAGATTCCTGCAGGTGAATGATCTTTCTGGCTTGCTTTTGAGTGGAGGCAGCCACGGCTTTCTCTGGCTCCATCTCGGTAACTGTGTCATGTGGGTCAGGTCTCATCATGAGTGGGACTCTGGAGAGTTGTGGCAGATTCCCTTTACATGGCAGCACTGTGACTGACTGAACTGAGGCCCTTAACCGTGATACAATAGCTCTCTTAGCAACAGGTGACTGCAATTTTTTTGCTGACCCATTATCTGATGAACTTGTAGCAAAACGGTGAGCCCCCTCAAAGGAATTGTCCATTAATACCTCTAGTGGAGGGGGTGGAAGACTGTCAAGATCTAAATCGTCCGTTTTACCATTCAATGTCAATTCATCTCGACAGCTGGTGATTCCAGTACTGAGAACGGCCTCAATATTACCCAAGCCTGGCATGACAGGAACACCACACTTTCTGACACCTTTGAGAGGCCCTAAAACACGGGTTTCCTCGTATTGCTCCCTGCCTTGACTGAATGTATCGATCAGTTTTTTGACAGAATTCCGCCCTCTGGACAATCCAGATGAAGGTCGTGGTGATGATGGAGGGCTTGGTGGTGGAGTAGCTTTTATCGGGCCCTTGGATGTTTTCATGGCTGGTTTTTCGTCATCCTTGTCCATACAGCCCGTCTCCTGTTGTTTGCTGGGCTGCGTTATCAAGTGGGCCTTTTCTTTAGTAGGCTGAACAATGTGGTTCTTGACTGATGGAGTGTGTTTACGACTTGCTGCTGGAGACTGTGCTGGAGAGTTTCCTTGATTTTTTTGGGATGGAACCGTCCTGGTGTTTGATCCTGCCTTGCCTTTGCCCATTCTCTCTAGCCTTTGATTGAGAACTTTTTGGGTTCTCTCTAACTCAAGTAGAGTTTGGTCTTCACCCCTGCTCCTCAGAGACTCTGCTGACTGAGAGCGTCGCTGTTTGGACACTTGGCTCTTTTGTACTGCTGCCCTCCGAACAGAAGCGGCAGTTTGTGGTCTCTTACGAGATCGCTCCTCATCCTCCTCTCTCCACTGTTCTCCACTATGTTTTGGGCTTCCTGTTACCTTTGTTTTGGAAATCGCATGATGTGACGGAACAAATTGAATACGGCCACTGATGGCGTCTTTCATTTTTAAAGTCATCTCCACATTACGTGGGTTTTCAATGCGTTTTGGTGCGAGACGGCGAGGTCGTTGTGATGGGTCTATAGGAGATGAATTAGCTCGCCTTCTAACCACCATATCCCTGTCATCCACATCTGCATCCCCGACAACGTCAATGTCATCTTCCTCGCCATAGTCCAACGAGAACGAACCCAGGATTGACTCTGTGTCATTTAGTTCCTTGGCCATTATTGTACACGTAGAATCAATGGACGTGAGGGACCCACTCAAACTGTTTTTACCTGAAAGCCTTCGACTCGAACGCCAGTGCCTAGTAGTTGCGTTGCAACTACTACTTGTTTCGGTAGATAGCCGCCTTTCAGATCCAGCCAGGGATTCACTCTCGGCCCCAATACCACTGTCCTCGCTAAAGAGAGCCGAATCCTCTGGTCCAGGCTTACGCAGCGAGGCTGCTTCAATCCGTGTGAGGAGTTGCATTAGCCTAGCATCCGTTGCACGCTTGAAATGCAGTTTCTCTTCTAAAAGCTCAGAGAGTGATGCAAAGTACTCCACAGCCTCCTCCAAAGCGGAATCCCCAATTCCCCCAACAGTCTGGCACACATTCTGCATCCGTTGTGTGGTGTACTGGAGCAGCTGCTGCAGCAAATCTGGTGGGGGGTCAACGTCGGCAGGGCCTGGCTTCACAGGAGAAGAAGATGAGGGTTTTTTCATTGGACAGGGCCAAGCCAGATGCTCACCATTTTCCTTCAGGAGTTTCTCTCCTTCGCAAGCCATTGCTTCCAAGCCACGATTTAATTCCTCATAACGCATGAGCATGAAGGCGGCCATAGGCTGCACAGAAACCTGGGTCTGGGTGGCCTGTTCCAAGAGTCCCAGTAGAATGTCATATTTAGTTATACTTGGGTTTAAAAAACCATAAGCAGCCTGGTGAGCCTTCACCAGAGGTTCTGGGAAGTCTACCTTCTGCTCTGAGAGAATGGCTTTTTTCTCTTTCTCCTTCTTTTTTACAGGTTTAACACCTGTGCTCATTTTCTTTGGTTTCTTGGCCAACCTTTTATCTGTCGTATCTTTATCCACCGACTTCTGTCTCCCCTTTGCCGCCGCCGTGTTGCTTGTTGCTTGACTTCCTGAAATATCCAAATGGACCACTTCTTGAGGCGGATCCGACAAACAAGTTCGCCTCTTCTGCGGCGAGAACGGAGGCTCCCTCTGTGATGACTGGGCTGGGCCGGTGGCCGGTTTTCTCTCTTTCGTATCTCCATCTGCTGATACGGACACATCTCTGGTCTCTGCACACTGGAACTCTCCAGGACTAGCATCCTCTGTCACAGGTGGCAATGCTTTACCCCTCCTGAAGGAGCCATAAGTCCCAAAAGCTTTACCTTTTGATGGAGAACAGCCCATTGTATGCACTGGTTCTCTCACGGTAGGGTCACAATACAGCAGGGTAAAACATGCTGTGAGCAGTCCAAGACAATAGACAAGGTCCTTAGCCACCTGCTGGATCTGTCATCTTCAGATGGCTTCGGTTGTTCAGCCTTCCATGCTCTCTGCGTTATATAAGCTCGTCCCCCAAAGGAAAAAAACTGATAACTCCGTCTTCAATGTCTCTGCTTAGAATCCATAGATGAGGAAAGCAAATCTGTATATTATTCATCATCATTTGTTTTTCATCCCTTCAATATTTCAATGTAGCATGTACCAAAACATATCCGTTAGTGCCTGGTTGAGCACACGCAGCTAAAAGGATTAGGGAGGCTTTTACTTAACCCCTCGCTGCGCACGTATGTCACGTTAAAGCGTGCAACTCACCTACTTGTAAGACTATAAGCCCATTTAGGTAATGAGGACTGGCTGCACGTCGCTATCTATAGGCACAGGGCACAAAAACATGCCCCTTTTTATGATAGTAGTCATTTTAATACTAATATGTTGATTTTGTAAGTGTAACATAAAACATAAAATACAAAAAACAATCTAAACCACTATGTTGAGTTGCCCGATGTGTACCACCTAATACATTGGTTCAAATGTATTGTTAACATTTTGTAGTGTTACACATATCATTATGTCGATTATTTATGACGTTACAATGAAAAGCTGTTTGTGATAGCACTTAAAAACGGATTGCCATGCCACACTTAGTTGTTTTTTCAAAAATGAAAAAATACAAAAATACAAAATTCACTACAATGAAATGAAGTTGTTTATTGACAAGTGCACCGTTTACAGTAGGGCAGGGTATACATTAGGTATTGTAGAGGTATGTGATAAAATCAAAGGCAAGTTCCAGTCCGTTGTCTCAAATAGATAATAGAGCCAAGATGTGTTTAGAGCCAATGTTGAACATTTTATTTGTGGGCTTATGCAGGATACCCAGACAACCACCTTCCGTTGTTACTTCAATTCTGCCCTTCTGCGTGTTAATCCTGCGTGCTCTCCCATCATTATTCCTCCTTAATTCATCACAAAACACAGTATATCAAAGCACATGACAAGGGCTGGGCTACCTCCAATTATTACCTTTAACACTCAAAAAGGTCTGTTCCTTGTGTTACCATTATTCAAATCAAGCCAATCACAAACCGCCTACCCACTCTCTCCTCTAGGTTTAACAGTTGGCAGGGTCTGATACCTCGGCAAGATGGGCCCCCACCCTGTTGGTCTGTGGAGGATCTGGCGTTGGGATGTGAGACAAGGGGGGGGGGGCAATTGGGGTTGGAGGAAGATGAGAACAGGATGAAGGTGAATACACTTAAATTGTTCGATCAACTCCTCAAGAATAGTGGAGGGATAGTTTTTTAGCAGGGAAGGGGGTTAATGAAGGATGAAGGTAAAACATATTTACTGTCGATTAATACAATCCTCAAACAGTATCTTAAAGGTATTTTACAGTTAAAGGTCCCATGACATGCCACCAGGTGTGGTGTGATTAGCCGTTACCACACCTGGTGGCATGTCATGGGCCCTTTAATGTATAGACAGAATTTATAACACTATTTGTTTAAGTTTTAAAGTTTGAGGATGACTGAGGAGGATGGTGGTTTTTCCTGTGTATGTTTTCTGTTCACCATGCAGTAAAAAGATTTTGGTTGTTTCTGATGCTGCTAATGCCAAGCAGTAAGTACATGTAATTTTAGTTGAATTCTCAGATGAATAATATGGAATACTCAGTTTAAATAGTTTGAAATAGTAAAACTATTCCCTTTGAAATAGTAAAACTATTTCAAAGGGACTTTGCTCGCAGCCGTTGCCTTATTTGATTTGATGAAATGCCAGTGTTATGGGACTCCACCTTGATTGTCATAGCAGCCCTGGAAGAGTTTGGGGTGCTTGCCCCAGCATCTGTTAAATCAATCTTCTCAAATGAATTTTCAACATCAGATCCGTGCCCAGAATCAGGGGTAAACGACAGTTCATTGCTTATTGTGCTGATTGAAAAGTTGAGTACAGTTTTTAAATATGACTTCCTGTCTGTGTCTTTCTTTTTCTTGCAAAGCATCATGTAGCACTTAGGGAAAAAATGACAGAAAATAATTCCAAAGTTGGAGACAACAATGGCAGAGGCCTGGACTGCAGGGCGCTGTTGAATTTTGGTCACATATATGGGGATAAAGCAGACCCACACAAATAGATAGGTGATCATACTGAAAATGATGTAACCGGTTTCATTGAAGCGCTGTGGAACCTTCCTACCTTTGAGGGCAAGGAGGAAACAGATGCTGGCAAGCAGCGCAATATAAGAGAGCATGATGCCAAATCCCCAGTTGGATCCTTCATTGCACTGCAACACAATGTCCAAGCTTTGCCTTGAGATTTCTTTCTCAACTTTAGGGGTATCAAAGATCAACCAGAAAGTACAAATAAGGGCTTGCATTCCAGTGCCAGACACAACAATGACAACTGGTTTATATAGTTTGTTCAGCATATGTTGCTGGTTCATGTCAAAGAGGAATGCAAGAAAGGTGCGAAAGGCCTTAACTAAAATGCAAGAGACGGACAGTGTAAAACCAAGGCCATACACAGTTTGGCGGGATTTACAAATGTTATCTGTAGGCTTGCTAACAAACAAGACCACTGCACTGAAGCTAACTGCTAGCCCAGCCATCATGACAAAGACAATTTCTCCACCTGCCACTTTGAAAATGACACTACTACGCTTATTCAGGAAGATGACGAATATGGAAAATAGCAAAAAAAGTCCTATCCCTGTGAAAACAAGCAAGGAAATAGCAAAGGGTTCGTCCCATTTTAAGAAACTTTCAGTTCTTTGATAACATTTTTTCGAACCCCTCAATGACCAATCTTCCCCAGGACATTTTAGACAGTTGGAAAGATCTGTAAAGAAAAACTTTATTTTAGTATTTTGTTTGGTTGTATTTTTTCATAAAAATTATAAGAAATACACTAAAATATTCTCACCAGAATCATTGGTGAAGGTTCCCTCTTCACATTCACTACAGTTGAAGCAACAGAATATCATAGAGATTTTTTTAAATGTTCCAGGTGGACAAGACTGGGAACATTTTGACTCAGGGATCTGAAAAAATACAAATCAAAAATATACAAATATTACAAACATTGCAAGAATTAAAGAAACAAACTAACTTTATCTCTGTAAAGTCACTCCAGTATGTTGTTGCCAGTCTTACAGTTTTGTTTGGAGTATGCCATTCGATGGTTTTCTCGTCAATACTCAGAGTGCGTTTGGTCACAGTGTACCCTCCAATAACTTCAAAATGCCTCTTTTTTGGTTTCTTCACCCAGTTGATTAATTCATAGCCAGTTGCAAGGCTAGAGTTATCAAAATAAAACTGCCTCTTGTCAAGGGTGAAATTTACTTTCTTCATTTCAAGGAGAAGCTGAAACCAAAAGAAAAGTGTCTGATTAAAACATACATTTCACATTACAAGATTAATCCTGCACTATGTCAGTCTTCCATTACCAAATTAGCATTGAAAAATACTTACGTTGTCAGGTTGAAAGTCCCTCTCTCCTGTGCATATAGTTGTGTTGCATTGGAGAAGAGATCGCAGAGCGTACGCTATTGACCATGTAGCCAATCTATGAGCATACGTGCGATTAGTAGCCTGAGCCAGAAAGTCATCATTTGCTTTTTGAGGGTCTGGTAGCACACAAGCAAGTTTCGATTTCATCTTCAGAGAGTCAGGTAAGGGACACTGGTCAGCAGGTCTATCTTTGAGGCAATCCTGGTGTTGTTGAGCCTCTGGAGTACATCCAAACCTCAGATCCTTATACTCCTCGATGAATCTATTCAAAGCCCCTGGGCCAGGCGAGAGGTTGGTGAGGAAATGCTCATACCCTGGGTCGGGTCCTGTGATGAACCGAATTCCAAAGACGTCTCCTATCGTATTGATCCCCGTCATTTCAGCCACCGGTTGATACTGGGACCAGGAATCACTGGCAATCCAGGTCTTGGAGATCCCCTTGCTGATCATCACCCTAAAAAGCTGCTCCACCAGCTGCCCCTTCAGGATGAGCAAAATCACCTGCGCGCTGGAGGACTGGATGCTAGTAGCCACCTCGCTAATCCGCCGCTTGTTCTCAGGGTGGTCCAGGTAATGCGGAATGACCTCGTTAAAGGCGGGACAAACATTTGCATTTTCGGCATATTTTAAGAAGTCATGTAGAGCGGCTCTCCCGTAGTCATCGTCACCGGATATGACACCCACCCAGTTCCACTTAAAATGGGCCATGAGCTGGGCTATGGCGTGGGTCTGATGCACATCACTAGGTATGGTGCGCAAAAAGGACGGATATCGTAACGTATCATCCAGAGTGTTTGCAGATGACGTAGCACTTATCTTCAAAAGAATCCAAAACACTTTGTTGTTATTTGTGTGACAATTTAAATCAAATTAAATTGAGAGAAGATGCCATTTTAGTTATTTATGCTCACCTGAGGAACCATATAGAGGCCTAGAAGTCTGGCCACAGCAGTAGACACCTCTGAATAACGTGCCCCAATGATTGCTTTAACTAATGGTCGCTCTGTCAAGTCACATCCAAAAGGCTTGGTTTGGTTGATGGCCAACATATGGATGGCTTCTTGGATTCCTTTGCTGGCATCTGAGCATGTATCACAGACCAAATAGCCCAGACGGATGCCAGGAAGGAAGCCAGAGTCATTGATTGTGTCGATCGTGTGAATGACAGCTAAGGTATCCACAAATGATTCCAAGTCAAACCTGAATGAGAAAATGCAGAATGCGTTCAAACTTGAAATGTTTACGTTTCACATTTTTCCCAGCTGTGGCAGTAGTATTGATGATAGCATAATGCTATGTAGTCTCATCTTGTTTTGAATATATCACCGTTTTTAATCACAAATGTTTTGCATTCAACCAATTCAATTTAAATCTGCCTCTAAAACAATCAAACTAAGCATATAAATGTAAGTATGGCTGTAATAAATAAGGTCAGTAGGAACATATACATAACATGTTACTGATTTATGCAAAACCTTAATGATATGAAATATCAATAAATATAACAGGTGATGTAAGATTGCACATTTAGTTTATCTATTGTTTAAAGGCTGTCTTCATTTCATATTTTAGAATATCATTTAAATGCATTGACTTGCTTTGATCCTAAAATGTGCAGCATTTGCCTTATAGCTGCCCTACCAATCATGACAAAGAACATCCAACTCTATCCGACTCTGTATTTGAAATAAAGACTATGAATTAAACAAAATGTTGAAGACGTACCCTGTACAGTTGAATCTCTCTGCTTGAATTCGCCCTTCCAGGTTCTGCACCTTAGAGTGGCAGGCGTGTAAAACTCCAATGATGATGTCCCCTGGACCTCTGGCACCACACATAGACTCTGAGTAATCACAGCATGACACATGACGGCCCAGTAAAAGAGTCCAAATGAGTGTGAGCAAGTTGTCCTGCAGTAACATTGTACAGTTAAGAGTGATGCTTTCACAATGTGGGACAACGAGGAAATGGTGAAACCTGACTGGTTCAGCATTTTAAACCATTCTTTCCACACCCACATTTCTCTGAAAGGGAAATAGTTTGAAAAAAAGATGACTCCCAGTTGGCTGAAAGACAAGAGACACAATAAAAGACTAATAGTTTAATGTTGAATTGAAATGCATTTTAAAACGTTTAACATAAAAATATATATTTCGTTTTTTCATCATACCAAAATAAACCATTAATATTATTTTGAGAGAGAGAGAGAGAGAGAGAGAGAGAGAGAGAGAGAGAGAGAGCGCGCGCGAGAGCGCGAGAGACGCACGCACACATACACAGACGCACGAGGACCAGACGTTAGTTGATGCATGTGCGGCAGTTACCAAACACTGCTAATACAGAGAACCGCACTTGTCAATGGTCTCTACTCGGGCCAAACCAAGCCGTATTTCCACTCCCTCCCTGGAGCCATAGCGTTCATTATAAACCTTCAGAGCAGAGGTAAGAACGTAACTGAGTATTATCCAGTAGCTCCGATGCTTTGCCCAGTGGTTAAGTTAGCCGTGTCGCCCAGAACGCAGACGTTAACATGTAGGCCTAGAAGACCAGTCAAGGCGCTTATAATGAAAAGACATTGAACTGTCTCTAACTTAAATCGTTTAGCAAATGCCTTTGTTTGTCATATGTACTTTAAAATGCATGGCATTTGACGTCAGCTAGCCGACTAGCTGACGTGACAGACAGCTGGGTGACAGGTGACGGGAAAACAATCAAACAACAAACAGTGACCCATTGTTTGCTCTGCAGAACTGTTTATCATTAGCGCATGTCACACTCACTTTGAATGACACCCATTCAGTTAAACTTCTTGGTGAACAGGTTCACTTTAATGTCTCCCTAATTTCCTTCCAGAACAAAACAATCCTCAGTGGTAAAAGGTTTTTCTTTTTTTAACCTACAAACGATCCAAACTGAGGCAGCATGAAGAAACACACACTGAGATGGTGCCAGACCCCGCCCTCAGTAACCGTACGCACCAAGCCCAACAATGCATATTCCCTGCAGATCAAGAGAAGTCTCCGTCTTAAACGACCCAATGGACAAGATGCCCAGGGTCCAGCAGGCAAGAGCCAGCCAAGTCAGTGTCAACATGAGTTGTGTCGGGCCAAGGTTATCTCGGGGCCGACACTTGTTGTACAGCGAGAGGAGATGGCCGCCTTCTTTAGAATTTTTGGTGAATGGCTTTTCTACTACAAAGAATCAGTGTTATTTTTCAATACCCTAAATTCCCTGTTTATTTTGGTCATCATACCTTTGTGTCCTGGATTCTTAACCCATCGTGGATAATGTACGAAATAATGTTTACTCAATCACAGCTGTTTTGGCAAATGTCCATAATGTAGGTTCATACATTTGACTCCATGATCCATTTAAAATGTTCATCTTGTGGTAGACCTAATCACAAATTACTGGGTTTGGTTGCAGATGATGGCCTCATTCAAGACTTTCTGTGGAGGGACTGTTGCTGTAAAGTCACAGACAAGGTACTTGCCAAACTCTTGACTCTTGACAAACTAAAACTGTATTGGGATCACAATCTACAGATTTTAACTGTATTTCTGTCCCTGCTTCTGACACACTAGTATCTCCTTGCCATGACCTTTATCTACTTCAAACGGGCTCACTTCAGCATCGGTGAACACAACAGAACAAACTTTTTCATTGCTCTGTAAGTTCAACCTGTTGATCAAGTTATTATATTCTATATTTTTCCAGCATCAGGATAGCATTTTTTTTTTCCCAAAGTTTTTGGACAATATAGCAGAGGCTGAATTAAGATGCTTACACAACAGTTACCTTGCCAACACCATGGAGGAGGATGAGGAAGAGAACAAGTATGAGATATTCCCCTGGGCACTGGGCAGTAGCTGGAGGAAGCACTTCCCACACTTCCTCAAGCAGCGCGACAAACTCTGGGCTCGCATGGAATACAGGGGTGTCGTGAGCAAGCGCTGCTGCGAGGAGGTAGGCATGCCACAGTAAATGTGATTCAAATGTATCGGCTAAAAGAATACCAACCCAGTTGAAATGAGTTCTGTATTTCCGAGTTTCATTTCCCATTGTTACCTGTGATTTTCATCTAATATATTTCAATAATATGAGAGCTTCCCTCTGTTATTCCCCCCTGCTCCAAGGTGATCGCCATCACGCCATCCCACTTGTTGTGGCAACGAGAGAGGGCGGAGCACCACAGTGGCGCCCGGCGGCATAACGGCCAGCGAGATCAGGTGTGCATGCCACGGGGCCCCTCTGTGGCCCCTGCTCCGTGCACCCTGTGCGGGCACGGGGCCAAACGCTGTCGAAGCCTGGTCATCTTCTCCTCCTCCTCGTCCTCCTCCTCCAAGTGCTCCTCCGCTACGACCCCCAGCCTCGACTCTCCGCTCTGGCTGGAGGTGGAGGCAACGCCACCCAAGGCTAAGCCACCCAAGGGGAAGGCCCGCAAGCCCAGAGGCCAGGCCCAGGCCCAGCTCTCCGCCTGCAGGCGCACTGAGGTTCCTCCTAGTAAGGATCCAACCATGAAAACACTTGAAAAGAAAAACTGAGTAAGAACTGTGCTTAGGAGATGGACATCTCAAACGCGTTGCCACGCAGTTTATCATGGTTTACATACACACAGCTTTTCATAAAGTAAATAGATTTGACCTTGTTTTAATTTTAAGTAAAACTTGACCAGACTAATGAACTTTTGGATATATTTTTTCTTTAAGGGCGTGTTTCTGGCTGTGGGTCTACTCATGATGCCTCCATGGACTGGATCAACGAAGAGTAGAGCACAACTCTGTTTGGTTTAGGGTTACATGTGTTATTCTTGTCTGGGATTCCCCATGGTTACTCATGAATAGGCCGTCAATAGGAACATCGAGTTTCGTCCACAGCTAAATATCTGCTCAGTCAAAGGAATTTGATTGCTACTATTATTTGTAAACACTTCCTTGATGTGTGTTTATGAAGGAATAATAATTTGAATAATATTGTATTCGCTAATATTTATATTGGCTCTGAACCACAGGTCTTGCACTGGTACTTTACGGGCAGTTTTGATTCCACTCTGGCTGTTAAAATGACACAGCCCGCCTTTGTAAGTGTTAAATAAAGGCTCTATATAAATTACAAGTCAGTCTTTGACCCTGCCCTACTTTCAGTATTGTGCTTTGTTTGAAATACACAAGCTGCATCCCCTGCTGCAAAAACACCATCCATAATGCTTTCCTTATTTTTTATTCACCACCTATCCCAGCAACCTATTTCAAGCGAGTCCAGGGTTGAGTCATTACTACAAAACTATGCCTCTGTCTTTGTTCTCAGTTTTTTTTACTCCCATAACCCAAGTGCGAATACAAACGCACACTGAGACATAAATAGAGACACACACGCCGTGGTTTAATAGTAGATGCCGTTTGTGTGAATTTGGGCCCCCTATGGGCGAATTGGTGCATTGCGCTTATAAGGCATTACTATGACGTCATGGAATGAGATATCAACACCAAACTTTACACATGTTAAGGGAGGTGCCCTCTATGTGCATGGCAAGTTTCAACATTCTGTTACCTTCTGGAGCTGACAGCTGATAGAATAATATTTGCTAATTAGCTCATAGAATTTGCCATTATTCAACCATTTTTTACCTTGAATTTAAACAGCTTTCAGGTCGAACCATGTGTTCAAAACATTTGGTCATTTTGACTTTGTCTATTATGAAAATTGTTGACATTTTTTCCAGAATTATCACAGACCAACATTATGGGTCCAAGGGGCAAAATTTTCAGCATGCAAAATAAGTCATGTACACCAAGTTTCTGAATTTGAAATCCATCAAGCGGACGTGCTGATCGTTTTAACTTTGACCGCAAATCATAGCACTCCCTATGAGAAAACTTTAATGTTCCACTGCTGAGATACAGGCTCTCCCAAATAAGAATACCTCAACCTCGCAATAACAATAGGTACATTGTGAATACCTTAATATTAATGTTGTGGTACATGTGTGTGGTTTCTGTTGTGATTATGTTTCAAGCGGAGGGCTAGGTAGAAAAGAAAACTCTTTAGTATGGTCTTGTTTTGTCTTGAGTCAATTGTGCCATATTGTTCATACAAAACCTCCCTATGGCATAGTGCTGCCAAACAAGAAAATAGACCATTTTCATGTGACAATGCCTGTGCCTTGATTTGTTGATTTGTTTGATGTACACACATCTGAACAAAAATTAAGGGTTATAGGTCACAAGTCATATTTATTAGTCAAAGTGTACAATAAACATGTCATTTGCAGTGAGGCTACTGTACATATTTCCGTAGTTTTACCAGGAATGCTGAAAGTGAAAAAAAGTGAAAACAAAAGCAATTTAAAATCATGAAATCAGTGTGCAATATCTCACATTTCACATGTGAGATTTTAGATTTGAGGATGAACTGCTGTATTCAAACGGTTTGTCACCTGTGTGGCTCAACTGCTCCGGGTGTGGTCTGCTAATGTAGGGGACGCTTCCAAATGGCCGTGCATCGTTAGCAGCAGTCGACTCTCCTGAAAAAACAACAACATTTAGATGAAACAGGATCTGCGTGATCCTAATCTTCCAGTAACACCATCTGCACCTCTATAGAAAACACATTCCTTAACATGTCTGATCAAAAATTCCCCTTTTACACCGACAGTACCAGCTCAACTCGACGCGACTTAGCGTGGCACGACTTGGTTTGTTGCATCATAGCACGCATACGCAAAACTGTGACACATACGCATACCACAACACATAAACAGACAATGCTACACACAGGAGCGTCTCCACCTCTGTCACGGCCCACGGCGTGTTCTTGCACGCTGATCCTGCCACGTTCAATAATCAATCACTATTGTTGACTGAACGCTGATGCTAGTATTGAAAGATGTCGGGTGTCAGGCTCGGACGTCACGCTCATCATTGTTCGTCCAGTGGCATCACTCTCTGGCCAATCAGTGGCCAGCAGCAGTTTACGTCACACAAAAGTTTCAGATCAGCTCTCATAGAACCTCGACGGAGGTGAGACTAAAAATGTACCAGGTACCAAATTTTGGCGATCGAAACGCAAAAAAAAAGGCCAGTCGAGGCGAGTTGAACTGGTACTCTCGGTGGAAAAGGGGCAAAAGATGTATTGAAAATCCTTCACTTCACCTTTTGCCTCTACTCCACATAGCTCCTTCTTGTCCTCGTTGGACAGGGGAGACTTCCTTGTGCAGAAGTCCCCGTCTTTTTGGCGAGCCGGTGCCACCAGCCAATCCCTGATGGGCACCTCGATGATGCGCTCACACAGCAGAGGAAGGGATGAGCAGCGGATGCCGTCAAGTAGATCGACGACTTGTGTTATACTATAGGATGGATATATGGGTGACGTTTGTCAGTATGGCCCAATTAAAAAAGAAAGCAGACAAAAGCATAGGCAAGTACAATACTTGATCAATACGGAATAATGTGTTATCATATATACTGTAGATGGTGTAAGGGCAATTCAAAAACATTCAAAATACATATTAAAAATAACATTGAAATAACTAAATATGAGATCACACCTTTATTCTCAATAAGGGCTTTGCACAACTAATCAGCGAATGTTGTGTGTGGACATCTCCCTGTTGTTTACGTCTCTTTTTGGATGTGACATATAATCCTCTAATCTACTCTAGTGGGGAAACTCATGTTACACACTTAGCCAAGTAGACGGCGCACACAGCCCCGGGGTGGAGATGAGGAATTACCGTGGGCAATACCAACTGGGGACTGATGAGATCTAGAGCAACCTGCAACAGACAGAATCCATGTCAAAACCTCATGAATGAAATTTCACCATAATGTGCTGGGTTATTATAAAAAGCAACAACAACAAAAAACGCTCAAAGAACTGTAGTTTGTAGCTTTGCACTTCTGCTGTTTAAACCGACCGAATGGAATCCCCGTCCGGCGAGCAGGGAGGAGGCGGAGCTCAAGTCAGCCTGGTGAAAGTGAACGTTGTCGGGCCACTCCTCCCCCCCATGCCGCCGGGCCCACGAGGACCGCCAGCGCTTGTAGTTCTTCACCGATCTGCCGAGGTGGTCTTCCCTGACCTCCACGCTCAACACTGTACCCTTGGAGCCCACTGCCGTGGTGCAACACACACACACACACACAAGAATAATAAAGTATTTTCACCCCCAGTGTAGAATTGACTTCATTGATTCCATTTTAGAAGGCTTAACACAGTTCCTCCACTATTTAGTAATTGCTTTTTCTGCGACTGATTTGTGAGTAAGTGGTTAAACAGCGAAGTAATTTAGGATTTAATTTAAATTGTAGTCAGGGTTTACCTTATTTGGCAACAAAAAAATCCATTTAGTTTATTTTTATTACTTGAGAAGTCGTTACCACAGCAGGTGTGCATATCAATTTCAGTTTCAAGTGTTAACGTCTTCTTAAAACAATTGATGCATGTTGTATGCATGTCTCATGTATGTATTAAGCCTAACGTATGTGGCTGGTACTACAGACCTGCTCGGGACAGGAAGAGTGACATCGCCCCGGACCCTGACCCCGACTCCAACACACAGTCTCCCTCAACCACGTCCATCATAGTCAACATCATGCTGGCATCCTGGAGGGAAATAGAAATGCATGGATACAAATGTTACAAGGTTGAGTCTGTAATGAACTGTTCAATAACACACCATGACAGCGAAAGATATTTGTAACAGTAGGGCCATGAACCTAAACAAACAGAACCTTTGGGTACGCTATTGCTGGTCCCCTCTTCATTAACAGCACATAATCCTCCAGGCTCGGACGGCGAATGAGGATGGGAGCCCAGTGTGTAGTCCTCATAATCCGGCCCGAGGGTCGCCCTGCCATGTCATCGTGGTTTATGGTACCCCAGGAGCTTTGCAGACGCACTCCCTCCTGGAGTTGGAACATCTTCCTAAACTCCACCCGACCTTTCTTGCGAAACTCAGCAACAAGCAACTCCCCAAACTCGATCATGGTCTCCCGAGGGAGAGATGTTGGCACTGGCATGTTAGATGGAGTTCCACCGCCTACTTGGTTTTGCACGTCACTGCAATCTGCAACAGTCCCACCATTAGATAGATGTGCAATCTCTTCTTGGGGAATTGTGAATTCGTTTATGGGTGTATCTGAATCACAGATTTTGTTTTTGGTGTCGTGGCAATGTAGGACAGATGGGTCTAGGGTGTTTGCATCCTCAGTTACATCCAGGCTTTCACCAGTTCTCCCCTCATTACAGTCTCTTAGCTGTTCCACTTCAGGTCCAAGGGACTCCTGAGGTAATAACTGACTAATTCTCTCCAGTGGAGAGAGGGGACGTCTTCTGACTAGTGACACATCTCGTCTTACTTTTTGGCTGTCGTCCTCGTCCATCTTATTAGTACCTACGGAAAAACGTCTTACTTCCTTGACCCTTGACTGTACATTGTATTTATGCAGCTTCCTATAACTTTTGTGTCCAATACTGGGTATTCGATTTCGGGCGAGCGTCTGCCAAAGAAAAGCCCTTGCCATGGGCATATGTATAGACATGGTTTAAATTAACAGTTAATGATAAATATAAAACTATACCTAAACAATAGAGTAAACTACTCCATGCAAGTTCTAGTCACAACGGCCAAGAAAACAAAGATACTATCTATTTTTTTTTAAAAGGTACAGACTTTTGGATTGCTACCACAATGCAGCGCATGAAAGTCAAGTAGGTCTCCAACGAAGGCATTGCATCCGGCAGCAGAACGTCATGTTGCCCATGCAGCAAGACGAACAACGTCATCAATCTGCGACAACGCAGGCTCCGCCTCCTGTGCGCAGTATCAAATCAGAATCAGATCTTGTTGCACACAGCACACAAAAGTGCAATTATTTGGCTTGGTTCATGAACAGCCACATAGCAGCAATACAATATCAAGTAAATAAAGATAAGTACAAATAAAAATATGTGAAAAAATTATTAGCAGCATAGATATCAATAATAAATAACAAAATTAAATAAAGTAAGTAATAATAAGAGACTAAAACAGTGGTAATAAGTAATGAGTAATAATAATAATAATAATAATAATAATAATAATAATGAGGTGTAGTAAAGTCTTTGTAAAGTGTAAGTGTAAAGTGTTCAAATGGTAGTGGTACCAGCCACAGTGGATTATATTGCAAAAATGCTGCAATTTACCAAAAATGTATTTAAATAACAGTTTTGGTAGTGTTTGTGGGGTTGGTTTGGGGGCAGTCAGTAACCATTGTATTCCAGCAGAGGGTGACATTGGTTCTCTGTGAAATATCAAAAAAACTAAGAAATACCAAAAAGTGTATACTTGTGTTATTATTATTAAGTTTTTTCAACTATTATTATTAATTAACTGTGCAATGTGTCTTATTGGTGCAAAAAAATGTATTCGTTTTTTTTTATTGCAAGGTAAAACAGCACACACAAGACTATTGTGACTTCTCAGAAGTTATAGAGGGATAACGTTATTGCGTATATTAGTGAGGGTCAATTGTGTTACTAAGTGTGCACTTATACGATTAATTCCTAAAAATCAAAGCACTGTCCCCGTATAGATAATACCCGAGTTGTAAACTGGGATGCTCACCTCGGCACTCAGCTGCTTCTTTGTTTTGCTGTGGATAAGCCAAATCGACAAACTGAGTAGTTACAATTAATTACAATTCACTACATACTCCCATGTAGTAGTGAAGCCTTGTATTTGATTTAAAACTCAAATCGAATATTGTTTCCCAAAACGGCTTAGATTTTTTTAAGACACACCCATTTGTAGATAGTAGCCAATGGGAAGGCCGTAAACTCCAGGGGAAATGCGCCTGCCTGTGAACGCTCACACGTGGTTTTTCCAACCACGCAGACTCACGCAGTACTGGGGAAATGGCGGCTGACGGTGGCAGCACCTCGCTTGGACTACCCTGCGTTTTCTCACCTAAATCACGCCAGTATCTAGCCCTGTGTGCCCAAGATGGTAGATTAAGAATCTGGAATACTGATAGTAAAACACTTCACCAAGAATATGTGCCTTCTGCCCATCTGAGTGCCACTTGTACCTGCATAGCATGGGGACCATGCCGGACAGTCAAGGTATGTGGGGTAGCGGTACTTTAAAATGCTTAGGCCTTGTGGAAATGCATTAGTTGTAACCGGGCGTCGGCAGTTAACCGAGTATATTGTGTTTTATTTTGAGCATAGGAGTGACTCCTCTGATAAGCATGTGTGTGTTAATGTGAAGATCATCTCGCGTGTGACACGGACAGGGCTGGGGTTAGCAGCGGTGGCCACGTTAGCAGCTATTAGCTGGCTATGTAGCGCCTGCGGGAAACGCACATGTTGGTCCCACATGGTTGGGTAATTAGTTTTCAATTCAGAAAATGCTGCTCCAAATCAGTGTTTGTCGAATGAACCAACCCCACTATGTGTTTGTCTGTTTTCAGATGAGCCGCTATATAATGTCTCGCCTCGTTGATGTCTCATCTGTCGCTTGTAAAAGTGTGCATTTGGAAGTTAGCGTTAGCTACACAAGGTTTAGCTTTCAAGCTAACATGTTCCACCATGACACTTGAAGCCATAGATCACTGACGTTTAAATATACTAAGAAGTTAACGCAATATGTCCTAATACGTTAAGGGTTTATATCCTACCGAGCAAGATTGCTGCCCCTGAATAACTTTTTGTCCCCAGTGATATTGGCCACTTCAGCATACACCGCTTTGACATTTACTTCAAAGCAAGCTGAATATGGTCTATCATTGAGTTTTATTCCTTCATTTCCTCATCATTTTAGGTCAAATACAAGCATCAAAATATGTTTCTATTGCATTTTGATCTTTTACATCAACTGTTAACTTTGTTTTTGTTTTTTTTAGGAGGGTCCTCAGAGGAAGAAGAGGAAATCGGAGGCAGTGCAGGTGGAGGAGAAGGCAGACCTTTTGGCAATGGGCACGGCGGCGGGCACTGTGCTTATCTACAGCACAGCAAAAGGAGCATTGCACTGCACTCTGGTGAGGTCACGGTACACTTATATTTGTAATGTTTGTAAATCACAAATTATTCCACTGGTAGCCTAATCAATTAAATATATCTAACTAGCCATAACCCCAGTGGTGGGCTGTGGAGAGTTAAGTGGATAATGGCTTGTTACGTTAATTTCTGTGCATTATTATTGTGAGTTGTTTTTTGTTAATGTGGTTTCTTTCTTCTGGTGCCAGGACGGTGGTCATAGTGGAGCGGTGAACTGTGTGGACTGGCATCCCCAGGACGCCTTGTTATACAGCGGTTCAGACGATACTCAAATCGTAGAGTGGGACCTACAAACGGGAAAGTCACGCTGGTCAGTAGCTGCATACTACGCACATAACTTGCATTTTCTAGAACAACTTGTGCCCTTTTTTTATTTGTCTACCCCAATTGATGGAAGGGATGGGAAAGATCTTTTTCTCAGGCAAATAGCTGGCATCTTCCAGCTGTCTTTTTTGAATGCCTTGCATCCACAAGGCCATTTCTAAACCATGCTGTACAATGTGTTGTTGCACATTCATTGCCAATTGTGCATACAAATTTGGGTCACAGTTATAAACGATGATGACTGCTCAACAATAAATCCAACAGCGCATTATGTAAGTTACGTAGTAAGTTAAGTGTCGGCCTATTCTGTTATATAGGCTAACTAATGACAAAGGCCCTCTATTTTTGGGCACACTTCAAGGATAGAAAATACAATTTAAATATGTCTAGGGCCTCTGTAGATGTGCGGATTAGAGCTGGCAAACGCCAGTCAGCGATCACAGGTTTGGAAACATTTATTTGAGGAAGAATGTTGTCTTAAGGGAACGATAATATATGATGTATATAGAACAGTAATAACACACATGCCTTTTCAAGATGCACACATATAAGTCATAACACTTGTATATGAATGTACTCATAATTAGGTGCTGTATACGTTATTAACATAGCTATCTATGTAGCCTGATTATGAGGGGGAGTTTAGCCGGGCAATACAATCTCAAAAGTCACAAACAGTTTAACCGTATGATATAGTTAAATTCACTGCTCTAATGGTACACAGAACAGGCTTATATAGCCAGCCGAGCTAGTTGCAAAGGTAATTGGCGAACATATCTAACAAATCTCACAAGCAGAGAAACACTGACTGGGACATATTTACATAAAAGGTCACCAGGGTAAATAGTGGTACCGGAAAAAGCACAAACCTACATTAATACTTTACCAACATCTATAATATACATACAACTTATCCAAAATGGAAGAGTATCACAGCTCCAAGGAAAACAACCCTGCCGTAGATTGATTGTTCTATCCGAGACCGTAACTCAATTCCACTTAAAGTGCCAGTGAAATAATACAGGCAAACTCAATTAGATGGGCAATGCCTTTTATTCTACATGGAGCATGGTTTGTTTAAGATATTAAGTGATTTATTGCCAATGATCCATGGCTGCCTTTGGAAATACAGTCTCATTGCTTATGGCTATTTGTTGCCATGCAACATGTATTGCCAAACCCCCAAATAACCTTTTGGTATTTGATTCAAAGTTTATTCCTGTGTTATTTTAGCTTGGATAAAGAGTCCTGTTTTACCCAATGTTTTATTTGGGTGATGACAATTGAGTTAATGTATGAATGTGTGTGTTCAATGTGTTCAGCAAGTGGAAGGCGGACCGTGCAGCAGTGACCAGTTTGTGTGCGAGCCCTGACGGCAAGCTGCTGCTTTCTGCAGGACAGACCATCAAGATGTGGGACTTGGAGACTAAGGAGGTGTATAGGGTGAGCGTGGCAGCTCTTTGATACTTGACACAAATGGATCTTTATTCCTGGGTGTGATTAACTTCAGCTTGTTTGTCAAAGTGATGACTGTAGACATTTCTGCTGGCACTAATGTCTACCCCAGTTGAATTCTCCCCATAACTACAGCTGTTTTTTTTTGTGATCACATTTTTATTAAGTACACATCAAAATACAACAATACAATACATTGAGTGGGCATGAAAAGTGTAAGGTCCGCCATTTGTCACAGAAATATGTATCCGAAATTCAATAAAATATAGCACAGCTTTGTGACGTAAAGAAAAACAACGATCACCCACCCACACCAATCTAGCCAATACAAAACTACCACAAAACAATTAACATGTAATATGGAAAGGAAATGAAAAGAAAAGGAATATTAAAATGAAAAAGCAACCCAATGCATTCCTGCCTGTATGCAAAGGGTTGCATCCACAACAGCGGAAATGATATAGACAACAGACCGGCACAGACACACACATGTCAAACAAACAGGGGAAAGATGAATTAAAATGCTTGTCATAAGGGGTGGTGATAATTAAGGTTGTAGGGTTACCCCAATAAGCCTTTCAAAGTTTCAGCTGTTGTCTGCCATATGGATAGAGTTTTTCTGGTTTTCCCATAACTACAGCCTGTACTTATTTATTTAAAGAGCTGGTTTGACTTGCTGGCTGAAATACGGCCAAGAGGGAACATCATACCATGGCTCTATCGTTTAACATGTTTTTTCTTTTACCGTGGATTGAAAAATAAGTAAATACACTAATTATTGTTTTGATCATATAGTGTAAGCATCACGGAGAGTCCAAGAAACATGAATGAATAAAACATAGGCGCATTTGCTTTCTTCCCTCTTTTCAGAAATTCACAGGCCACTCGACGGCTATAACGACCCTATGCTTTGCTACCACCCGGCCGCCAGACGGAAATGGACTCTACTTTCTGTCTGGGGCTGCATATGACAGGCTCCTCAGTGTTTGGTGAGTTTTTTGAATGAATAGTATTACTTGTACAATTTGGTGGCCATCTTCTTGGTTTTGGTTTTATTTGAAAGTATATAATTTTTAATAATAGAGATACATGGATTTCTGAAGAAGTGATCCTAACCGGTACAGTGTTTTCAGGCATTCCTATTTTATTTTTATTCGTATAGCCTATCGTACGTGTCTTGTCTGTGGCCTTTCATCATTGCATATTGTAACATTCTTTTCACATCAATACAGTATAAAGACTGCACAGGGGTAGCATGTAGTAGATGCTGGCAGCTAATTAAGATATAGATCAGTGAAGACTCATCCTTAAAGAAATGTTTCCATTTCTTTTTTCCATGTGTTTTTGCATACTTATTTGATCCCTTTCCCTCTTAATGCATTTTCATAATTCAATTGTTTTTACTATTGGATTTTGTTGTATACCTGTCAATTTAAAAGCCCACACTTCATATCAATAGTTTGTGTTACTGCTATGATACTCATGCATTTGTATTTATTTTATAGGCAAGTGCGGGACGATGGCAAAGACAAGAACTCTGTGGTGTCGTTCACATTGACCGACGAACCCCTGCACATTGACCTCTACTCTTCAAACAGCAAAGAGGAGGTCAGACGCGTTGTGCTCTCGTATGAACGCCATCAACAGTTATTGCTGCTACTGTTGTGCATGCGGATTTGGATTGGTTATTCTCCATGATAAGTCTGTCTAATATTCTTTGTGCAGGCAATGAGACTGGCTGTGGTGTGCAAGGATGGACAGCTCCATCTTTTTGAGCACTTTTTGAACGGGTAAGACCCTCAAAGTATTGCTCCTAGCCACATAGCATGTGTTCGCCGCAAGCATCTGTACATTGATTTGCTGTATGTGTTTCTCACAGGCCGTGCAAGAAGCCCCTGTCCCCCTCCTGTACCGTGCAGATGTCGGGCGTAGAAGACTCCCCAGTGCCCATTCCCTTGCTGGCCACAGCCCTGGGCTCAGACTCACGGAGTGTGATGCTGGCCTATGGCAACCACCTTCAGCCTGTCATGGAGAGAGTGGTGAGTACCACAGAGAGCAGTTGAATTACAGCAGCATGTTGTGGGCTTTGTTCAAAAAAATGTCATTTTTATTTATTTATACACTTTTTATTTACTTATTTATTACTTACACTTATTTATTTATTTATTTATACACTGTTAAATCCCAACCACTCACTTATCCGCAGGAGGTGAACTCATCAGAAAGACACATCTGCCTGACCCGGGACGTGAAGACTACTTTATCCCTCTCCGTTGAAGCCAATGTCTCCAAGGTACCACCATCACTGCCCTTTAGGGATGTCACGATACCAGAAATTTAGTAGTCGATACCAATACCAGTGAAATTCCAAGATTCTCGATACCCAATTCGATACCACGGTCAAAAACAAAACAATAAATCCCATTTACTTTATTTATTAAAAACATTTAAACATTACAAAAAACAGTGGCACTGGCATGTAGCCTTCAAGTAATGGATAAAAATAAACCACTATTAACATTACAAAAAAGAACAGTGGCATGTAGCGTTCAAGTAATAATAATAAAAATAAAAAAAAAGAATACGTGCTGAAAGCAGGCAGTCTATGCAGCTCGCGTTTACACTTGCATGCATGGCGGGGTTTAAAACATAACTTCCAACCTAATATTAAGTAATATAACGCAGGTGCGCAAGGCAGCCACAGGAGACGCCAACATTGTTTTCACCCGCTCGGTACCGCGCCGTATTAATTACCAAGTTTTGAAAAGAAAAAGTATTTGAAGCGAATAAGCGACGCTGTTTTTGATTTGTTTATTTGGTTTTGAACGAATAGTTTGGATGCATGCATCGGCTTTGAGTTGGTTTGTTTACTTTGAAATTGCATACGCTCGCAACACGCACGCACGCACACATTCACCGCCGCACCCACTACAACCTGCCGATCTTCAATCAAAACAACATCAAGTAAGTGATGCCGAACGCAGTCGTACCATGCGTGTTTAGAAGCGCAACATTGAAACGGGTCCCGTCTGAAACAGTCGCGCGGCGCAGCGTTCCAAATGCAAAGTACTTCCAGACACGACTCTTACTATTCTTTTTATCGACGAGTCGAGGCGGAGCCGTCGCACTCGCTGCAGCTGCAGTTGCCATCTTCCATGTTCCTGTGTAGGTGTATATGCTGCCCACGTGACGTCCGGAGGAATTGCATCCTCGGTACCTACGGTACTAAGAAAAACAAGTACCGTCACGTTTTTTGAATTTTGGTATCGACTTGGAGTATCGGTTCTCGAAGTATCGGTTCTCGTGACATCCCTACTGCCCTTACCGGCACTTGACTTGCTCCAGCGAATTGCATCTGCTTGGCATGTAGACATTTAGATTTTCTGTGTGGCATTCATGGAGTGAACATGTGGTCAATATTTTTCCAGGTGAAAACGCCATTAGTCAATACCAAGAGCAAAGTGTTGGTCCCAGGGCTTCCTGGTCACCGGGCTCCCATCACCATGACCTCACTAGGATCAGAGAAGAGGAAACTAGGCGGAAAAACGACTGAGGTATGCTTCATTTATCCTTGGTCAATTGTGTATTCTTATAAATTTGCTTTTGAGGCAATTGGGGAAATTGGAACCATACCTGCCATTTGTTTTGGAGTTGTGATTGGTGTTTCGCTATCAAGTTGGAAAGCCAGTTGTATACGAGCCAGTTGTCAAATCGCCCAATACCCTTTTTATACCCACCTGTTCCTTCCCTTTGTGCAGATGTCAATAGAGGAGCGTCTCGAAGAGATCGATCTTTCCACCGTGTCTGCACAGAAGGGCCGGGTGAAAGGGCTTCCCTCCCTCCAGATGGACAACTTTGCAGTGCTTCTGGTGCAAGGCTTAGAGAGCCAAGATGCAGAGATCCTGAATGTAAGTGGGCTTCTGTGTGTGTGTGTGTGTGACGGTCTGTGTAAATCTTAACTTGATGCTTATCTCGAAATAATGTCTTACTGATTCCTAACCCATGTAATGATTACGTTCAACCTGTCCCCTCCTCCTTGCAGAAAGTGTTCCAGAACAAGAAGGAAATGCAGATCAAGAAGACGGTGGCCCGGTTGCCACTCCCAGCAGTCCTGCCGTTGGTAAACCAGGTGAGTCCAAATCACTGTTTCTCAAATTGTATTGTTTTGTAAAAAAAAATGAGGCCTTGGAACAAATATCTAAACTTTAGTTTTGTTTCTCTCAGATCACCAAGAGACTGCAAGGACATCCTTTAGCGTAAGTGAGGCAGACCCTGTGCACTTCATTATCTTGTCACAACACTGCTGGTTCCCACTAGGTCTAGATGCCCACATCATACCGCTGTACAACGCTATGTGAGCCGCTAATGGAGCATGGCTTTGTTTCCCCCTCCCCCTGCAGGGCCATACTAATGGTACGGTGGCTCAAGGCGGTGCTCGTGCAACACACCTCGTACCTGTCATCGGTGAGTCCACCCTGCAAACAGCCTGATGGACTTGACACTGGCCGACGGTTAAGAAATGGGTCATTACTTTGTCGTTTGGCAACCTTGCAGTACTTGGTATTGCAAGTCTTGTGCTACCTAGTAGTACGACTTGTTCAATTTTAAAATTATTTAATTAAAGTTAACTTTAGAAATGATGCAGGCCAGTAATGTATTCTGTACTCCACTAAGTACAGAATAGCTGCAGCAAGTGCTTAAACCATTTTGTCAAGGTTGACTCACGGTATTTTTAGGTCTTAGATATTGGGAGTGCTTTGCATAACACTTTTCATATTTAAATTTCAAAAGACATCCTGACTGCCGGTGGAATTACTGGTATTGTGTGTGCACAATATAAGGCTTTTTATTTTGCCATATTGGCAGCATACATGACAAAATAACACCATTAAATTAGAAACTGGGTTGGCTTGTCTTGGTGTTGGTCAGTTTTCATCTCATTTACCTCAGGATTCAGCTTAACTATCCTACAACCCAGGGCATACACGCCTATAAAAAACTAGACTTTATCAGACTTTATATGTATTAAATGGATATAGGGATTGAGCCATTGACCATTATCAGGTTTGAGCTGCACTAACACATAATTTATCTGCTTACTTTATCTTTGCTATAATTTTTCTCAGTATTCTGTACCTATCGGTACCTCTTTAAGTTCAGTTGCCTCTTAGGTATGGCACACTAAGGGCGTATTCTAGTGATCGGCCGATATATATATATATATTTTTTTTACGTGCCTCAGTTGATGTGTGGCTGTTGCGTTCGCCAATATTTTTTTCCCGGCCTGATTTACAGACAGTTCAATTCGTATAATTGAGTGTTTTTGTTGGACAATGATAAATAAAAGGATTCTGATGTTCCTTTTTTTTTAAATTGAGACTTGTAACATTTGTTATCATCATTGTCATTTTTATGATGTAAATTGAGGGAGCAGAAGCAGCATCAGCTCCAAATATCAGCCAAAGAAAATCGGCAGCCTGTATCGGTCATCGGCTAAGGCTGATGAAAAAAAACAGTATTGGCATCGGCCCTAAAAAAATAAATAAAAAAATAAAAATCTGTATCGATCCCTAGCGTATTCACACAGGAAAGTTCTGAAGTTCGCTCTTTGGTCCGGACCACAACACAATGTTTATTCTTTGGTTTGGTGCGGTTCCTTTACACATTGCTATTTTTCCGTACAGTCCCAGAATTTGTCAACAAACCCACATGTGTGCAAAGATCGTTCAATCATTGGACAAAAAGGTCTGGGGCGGGGTAAAGCGCTAAAGGAAAAAAATAAAAGGGTATGCACCGGTGAAAGTAAACAATCATGGATATCCACCGTGATATACATTGATCTGCGGACCAGTCAAACACCTCCCTTATCCTGGTGCTGAATGTCTTAAATGCATCTGTGTTTTTAATGATTGTTTTCCAGCATACTTTGTGGGCGTCTGCCCAAATATCCAATAGACATTCCGTCTCCTCTTTGCTCCATGTTGAGCCACGACTCATTTTCACCTGACGGTCCGACAATGTGCTGCTAATCAAACAATAATTCCCATAATGCGAGCGGCTGAGCGGGTGCCTGTTACGTCCAAAGAGGCGTATGGTTTTTAGAACTGGATCGGACCGAGGTGTGGTCTCTTTCACATCTCAAGCGAACCGCACCAGCGGACCGAGACCACCTCTCCGGCTGGGTCTCGGGCCGGCTGTTTGGTCCGCTCCCGAGTTCGATGGTTTGAATTCACACCAGCCCAAAAGGTCCGCACCAGGGATTTATTTTGGTTTAGTTCGAACCAAACAAGGCAGGTGTGAATACGCCCTAAGACTAACCCCAAAAAGCCTGCATGTTGACGGAAACTCAAGATGTGTTTTGGCCCTAGTGCAATGCTACTTGACATATTTTTTCATGCCTGGTTTGAACCTCTTAATATTGTTCTTAAATGCTCCCCATTATCAGGGTTCTTCTTCATTATGGTCCCCATGTGTTCCTATTCCACAGCTGCCTGACTTGGTAAACCAACTCGGAGTGCTGTACCACATGATCGAAAGCAGGGTGAAAATGTTCCACAGGTTAAACAAGCTGAATGGCAAACTGCTTCTTCTCATCACTCAGGTAGGCACTTTTGCAAAGAGCTTGTACATTGTGTACCAAAACCGGAAACCTAAACTATACAGTCCCATTGAATTCAACAAAAGTGGAAGGACTAATCAAGGGGGAGACGTTTAGTTCATGACTAAGCAGAAAATGTAGCAATCACAAAAGTTTATTCTGAAATAGGCGGAGTAAGGTTGTAAAAAATCTAAGCACGCCTTCGGATCGAATTTCTGTCAAAATGTATTTGCTTGACTTCAGACCAGATTCAGCGACGGCAGAGAACTGGAGTTTCACTTGGTTATCTCATCTTTAACATGATTGGCTGGTTGCCTTTCTCATAATGCCGTACCCTTTAGTGGAAATCATTTCTGTCATGGACTTAAACTCTCTCCCTATAGCACTGACTGGCCCGGAAGCTTTTGGGGTTTTGAAAGTTTGTGTCAAAGGGATTGAGAAACGATGGGACCCAGACATGATGCTGAGATCCATACCTTTGATGGATTTTAGTACCTTGATTATAATGTGGGAGAGGAGAAGGCTAGGATTTGAATGTTGTTTTTTGCACGTTCAATCTACCTCCTTGTTTTCACCACTAGGTGGCGACAAGCAACAGCTGCATAAACACAGAAGTGGACCGCACTGCTAAGCTGGTCTACGAAGAGGGTAAGGAATACACCACTCCACCACACTGGATGGTAGGAGATGAAAACGTCAGTCCATTTCTTCAAAACCATTGTTTGGTACCCCGGGGATCAGGTCGTGCAGGGATTCGGTCAGCGCCTTCAATGCGGACATTCTGGCTTTTCAGTTTGAAACGTTTTTTTATTTTTTATTAAAGGGTTAATTAAAGACATTTCGTGTCAAAGTGGCTTGCAGAGCAGGGGTTCAATTGGTTCCTGTAATTATCTGTATTCTACTTTTTATAGAGTGCCGTTCTCTCCCAGCGAGCCCTTGAGCAGATGCACTGGCGAACACACGCACATGGAACTCAGCAAGGCACTTTTGAATTCTGTGCAGTCACTCATCCAAAATGCAATCAAGGCTTCTGTTGCCAGGCAACCTGGCCAGCAGCTTTCAGACCCCTATCTGAGCGGAACGCGGCTGTGTTAAGTCTCATTACTGTACTGCAGTCCTATACAAATCACGATCCGCCATCCGTCCTGAGTTCTTTTTATCTGAACATAAAACAACCAGAGTAACATTTCCACCGCAAAAGCAGTTTTCTGAGCCAGTTCAATTTCCTCCAATAGGAAATGGTTTCATCTGCTTCGTCCTGTCACATTGACCATGAGCCTGCACACTGTGCCCACGGCACAGCCGTCTCTGCCGTGGCAAAAGGTTAAAAAAAGTTATGGTAAAATGATCATAGGCCACGTTAAACGCCAAAGGTAGAAAATGAACAATGAGGAGTGGACTGTTGAATATCCATTGCAGTATTCATACTTTGCACGTGACGTCACAACGACTGGCTGGCGGGCAAGAACTCCAGCAACGAAACGTAACATAATCAGGACGTCGCCAGTTTTACCACACGAACGGTCATTAGGTTCCTCTTAGTCCAAATACCTTCATGATGGAAAGATAAGTTCAACAGGAGCATTTGTGCCAGGCATACACATGGAAAACTGACAAATTAGACATATATTTTTGTAGGGAAGCTCCCTGCCTCTGAAATGCGCGAACATCTCCGCCCAGCACTCATTCCACTGTGCAGACTAACGCCTCATACCCACTGTACACGTCCGTCGACGGAAGAGAGTGGGCGTGTCCGACGCATGGGGTAAAACACGATCTGCGTATAACATGCGTATAAAGCGAACTGATTGGCCAACGGATCCGTCGCTGCCTGAAAAGTTAAACTTTTCTCAACTTTTGGACGCAAGAGACGAAGCCGATTTGACGGACGGACCCACAATGCATTTCGGGAGTGTCCCATGTAAAGTCAATGAGATCCGTCGACGGACGTGTACAGTGGGTACGAGGCGTAAATCGCGCAGCATTCTGTAACAGCAACTGTGCGATCATCCCTGCCCTCACACATTGTTGAAATCATATGCTGGATGCTTTAATCTTTCTGTGTTTTTTAGTGAATGATCGGGCTATAATAAGACCACATTGGCTATGTAATCGCGGACAAAAGGGACATTTCATAGTCGATGGTGGAATAGTAATATTCACCTTTGCTTTGATTATGAAGATATTCCTGTTTTTCACCACCCATACGACAGCGTTGTTAACCCATCCGTAGGCTTTCAATTTTTGTGCGGTATCAGGTGACGGATTCTCTGAGATAAATGTAAATAACTCCAAACTCCAAGTCTGGTAGAGTCTTTGCCAGCTTCAAAGCAATGAATACATCACCGGGTGCTGTGTATGGATCACAAGTTCCGAGTATGTTTATCTTCTCTTCGTATCTAATTTCAACATTTTGTGACATATGGTCTAAATAGTTGATTGATTGAAGTATCGGACATCTGCAAGGCTGCAATTCCTCTGGTTGGCCGTTGTTCGTCGCCATTTTGCAAGCGTTTGTTGCCCTCCAGGTAGTCATGGTAGTCACGTGACTGCAAAGTATGAATATGGGACCAAAGCCTACATGTTTGATCTGCAACAAGGTAAAAAGAATACAAAATCTGAGAAGGTATCTTCAATGTTACATACACGATGGGTTCAGACGCTCGTCAAATCAAAGTACAGAGCTACTGTGAATAACCAACTGAGGGTGCCTACTAGGGCCCGGCCGTGTTCAGAACAAGAGGGGAGTACAACAGACCCCCTGTTGTGTTGAATGGATTCTTGGTAAAACAATTCCCAACTTCTGAAAGGGGCAAAGTCTGCAAGCTTTCCTTTTGGATAAATTAAAATAAACTGCGGTGCTAAGCAAGGCATTTAGTTCATGACTAAGGAAGGTGAGTGCTACAGCCTGCAGAATTTCCAAAACGGCGGCGACAGAATGTAGCAATCGCAACAGTTTATTCTGAAATAGGCGGAGTAAGGCTGTAAAAAAAAATCTAAGCACGCCTTCGGATCAAATTTCTGTCAATGTATTTGCTTGACTTCAGACCAGATTCGGCGACGGCAGAGAACTGGAGCATCACTTGGTCTCATCTTTAACATGATTGGCTGGTTGCCTTTCTCATAATGCCGTACCCTTTAGTGGAAATCATTTCTGTCATGGACTTAAACTCTCTACCATAGCACTGACTGGTTCAGAAGCTTTTGGGTTTTTTGGAGTTTGTCAACGGGATTGAGAAACGACCCTACAACTGACTTGACCCTACTACTGACCGGAGAATTGTGTCCTCATATCGTTAACTTGGTGTAATTGGGGTCCAAGCAATCATTAAAATTGAATGGGGGATGTGAAATGTCAAGGGTTAACAACTGTTTTCTTGTTAGAAGGATCCTTTTCACGCCATACATCTGCCACACATACCATCAGCAGAGAAATAGTTTGTCAAAGATGTTGACTTTGCTTAGCAACCGAATACGCTGGGGTTGATAAGTTACCAGACTACTGGAGTGGAGTGATACGAGTGATACGAAAGACGTGAATCGGAGGCAAAAATCCACTTTCCTTGACAGTCATTATATGCTTAGCAATGGTCAATTATCAAAAACGAATTGACCTCCGCAAGTTAAGGTTATCATCCCCCTGTATAATTGGCTGATTCATTAATTCCCTCACTCTCCACCTCAAGCTGGTGTGTGGTGAGCATTCTGGTGCCGTGCATCACCCAAATAGGTGCTACACATTGGTGGTTAGTAAGGTCCTCCCCCCCCCCCCCCCCCCCCGTCACTGTAAGCGCTTTGAGTTTCCAGAAAAAAAAAGCGCTATATAAATTCAATTATTTATTATTTAAATCCAATCATTAACATGATTAACTGAGTCGTGTCTAAACCTTTTAATGCATACGTGATCCATCACCATGCACATTTGCTTCCCGCTGAACTCTTCCCCCCCCCCACGCAGAATGAAATGGATGTCAACAAATTAATTACCTTTTTTCTTTGTTTAGACAAATTATTTGAGTTATATTCTTTATATAAATGGCTGTAATGCATCTTAGATTTAAAATAATTGCATATTTGCACAGGATATCGGTATCTCCTGCCAAATTAAATAAAATATCGTTTTTTTTGCCCCAAAAATCCCATGTTGGGACGTCACCATGTTTGGTGCATGAACAAATGGGGACATGGTCTTTATGCAATATGCACGTTTAAAGGGTATTTAACGTTGATGTTCACACCGTAAGTGCTTAAATGAGATATCTGTATCAAATGCCACATTGAGCTTTTTGGCATTGTGGCTCCTTAAATTATTGCTGACTCTCACAAATAGTTAATGGTGAAAGCGCTCTGTTAAATGTTTAAAACGTTTTATTTGTAGTGTCTGTCTGAAATAGCAATAACTAGAATGAAATTTGACGAACAACATAAGTTAAGTAGTGGAACGTTTTACATTGGGTGAAAATATAGAGCTGATGCTTAATGCGTGTGGGTTGGGTTTGTGCACGGTGTGTGTAAATGGCCTTTGCTGTGGTATTTCAAACGCAGATTATTCCGGTTGCCTCACGTGTGAGGGCTCTTCTAATACGAGATGTAAACTGATTCACCGGTTGCATTATTGCCCATCTGAGCATGCATCTCCTGACGTAGTCATGCGGTGTAGTGCAGACAGGGTCGTGCTTGAGATGTCCAAGACTGCACCAGGTTGGATTAATGGATATTTCCTTGGTCCTCCAGAGTCCTCTGAAGACGACGCCTCCGGGGATGAAGGCCTTCCTGATGATGATAATTCTGATGTGAGTACCTTACCGTCCTTCCAGTGTTGTACACAGATTGTCTTTTTTTTTTTGAGTTATCTAATCCTGTGACCTACCTTTTTGTGTTTTTAGAATTGGGAGGAAGAGGATGATGATGGTGAGGAGGATGGAGTGCTGGAGGGGCAGAACAGCGGTGACGAGGACGGGAGATTGGAGTCCAAAACAAACGGCGAGGAGGACATGGATCATGAAAACGAGAGCGAGGAAGAATAGACGCCAATCGAACACGAATCGAGGGTCGGGACGGGGGAGGGAGGGTTAAAGATTTATATATATACTTTTTATTTTCATGCTTTTGATTTTATCGGAACAAATGATGGTTTTACAGAATTGCGAACAGACCAAGCGCCTCCTCTGAGCCCCGCCATTTCACTGCTGTCTACCAGCACAGACATTGTTCTCTCCCCGGCCCCACCAGCTGGCGGGCTGCGCGGCCGTACCGCCACACTCATAGCTTTCTTTTGTTCCCACCCCCCCATACCGATGTATAAGTAATCTATGGCAAAACTCTACAGCGGTCATATAGTAACTTAACCACCCCTTCGAATTACACAAGACTGAAATGTGTTGATCACTTGATTTTTTTGCCTTGGTCTTGAGTTTCCATACGGTATTCTGTCATGCCTCATCAGTCTCATAATTGTACCGTTGCACCCAAATGCTCATTCACTAATTTGTAGAGCGTGAGTCACCAAGTAAGCCTCTTGTGGTGAAACCAAATTTGCCCACTGGTGTGTAGACAACGTGATGATGAATGCGAGGCCTGGGCTTTGGGTACTGTAGAGCGATGCAGGGGCGTCTGCTCTCCCTTTGTACAGTAAATGCTTGATCAGATGGTGTGGCTGACGTGTCCATAGATCATGACCACGCAAAGCAAATCTGTATGTACAGTGCCGCTGTTTTGTCAAAGCCCTCCACACTTGTCCGCAGGAACAAAAACAATCGTACGTATTAAATGAATTCCTGTTCTGTTGTCCCCTCAATACTGTTCATTATTTGTGTTTTTGTTTTTGGGTTGTTGCCTGTTTTTGAACCCATAGCCGCAACATAAAACAAAATGTGAATTTGCTCCAATTGATAAATAAATGGGTTTTTCCAACAGGCTCCAAGTTCATAACATGAACATATTCATTATTAAGTTACATTTAGTTTTTAAGGGCTAGTCAAACAAGCGGTCCACAATGAATGCCTTAAACCAACTGTGGTGACCTGATAATTGATTCATAGTTCCTTTTGGTCTTCACTGTCGTAATGACTTACCCTATCATGCTATTTTAGCATGAACAAATGCTGATATACAAAAGCGTATGTTTGTATGGATGGGAAGTGAAACCTAAGAGTGCCGTCTTTTTACTTGACTTTGTACTTTTAACTATTTAGAGCTACCTGTGCTTTGTGGTTTGCTTTCGAGGGGTGTAAAATCCTTGGTTTATCGGTGTGGCTAGATGTTTTATTCTAGGCCTACTCATTCTTTAATGGGTTTAAACCAAAGATATCTGCAGTTAAAATGGTGAATTACTTTTTTTCTTTAATTTTAGCTTTTATTTTCAGTCTAGAAAGTACGTTTCATGTTTATTGCATATGCAGGCAAATTGAGAAAAGCTTTTAATTGGACAGCATGGGTTCTGTCACGCAACAAAAAGGGGCAACCATAAGCACACCTTCCACCGCTCAGTTAAATCCTTTTAGATAATTGCCGCTTGATTAGTTTTCAATTCCAATAAAGGGAAATGTTTATACCCGACTGCAATAGGATTAGCAAGCTATTTCGCCTCTGGATGTATGTGGACAGTGGCAGCGTTATGCATTCCCCCCGGGGCCCTGTGTAAGCCGCAACTTAACGTTTCTCTCCCCTGTGTAAATGGCGTTACATGGACATCCACCCGTCCCCAGAGCAGGCAATCACTTTCACCCGATAGCATAGCGCATCTGTTAAAACCTGCGGACTTGGCTTTATTGGAATACCCCGATGAATCCCTGAGAGCAGGGCGCCCTCTCGGGACTATCCTGGTTTCATCTCGGCTGAGCAAACCGCAATGGATGGAAGGAGCAAAGGGCGTCCCTGGATGTGCAGCTACTGCCAATGGGGAACAAAGTCAGCCCGTCCTGCAGATGAATAACAAATAGCCCCACGCCAATGTCTTGACAAGTGATGTAAATTATTCTAGTCTATGCTATATTGTGACTACATGTTTCAAGCTAACACCAGTTATGAATGGTTTCTTCTCCACATGGACCACAGCATATAAGGCTTTATGAGTTTGTAGATAAGCTCCAAACACTAAACACTACCAACATGGCCTCTTTGCCATTTCCACACAAGCCAAGACAAACCAAAGGTTTACCTGGGTAAATTAGAACCTGTAGGCGTGGCCTAGTTACCCCTCCGCCCACTTCCAATATAAACGGTTCGAGAGATGCTTTATACACCACCTCCAGAGAGCAAGCTCGTTGACCTTGTGTCGCTCTTTGAATAAACCACCCGTTGAACCTCAACGATACCACAAAGGATCTAATTAGTTTTTCACCACAAGCAATCGAGTAAGGCAGCAAAGAAGGCTACACTTTCCCTTTTTCTTTGCATAAGAGAATTATGTTCGACCTGATAACGTTGCTCAGCTGAAACGCACCTGGACCAAATGACCCGGCGAGCATCCCTAAGAGTAGCCCAATATGGTGTTTTTGAGGGTGTTTTCACGTTCTCTTTAACCTGCGTTGTGCAGGTAACGCTGTGTAAACGGGGAGAATGGATGAGGCTCTCTTTGGAGTCCTCTGAACATCACCCCATATACTGGTGTATGTGCTCAAACCCTCATACATCTCAAGAGCCGCTGAGATCATCCTTTATATGATTTGAGCCTTTGTACCGATTCAATTCAAAGTTATTCAGAACTTATTGCAACCCACTTGTCTCACGTATTTTCTTCATAAACAATGCCAAAGGAATCATTTGCACAATCTTAAAATTGAAACATTGTTTTTTAATCTAAGGCGGATGTTGCAATACCACAAAACCAATTTGGTCTAGATGGAATAAAGCAATAAAATATATTTCTCTGAGAACATGTACGACTTTACACAAATAGCCTACATTGCATCTGTTTTATTTGAAAGTTAAAGTTCAGTTATATTCAGTTCAGTAATAATGTCATGTAACTATATTTTGTTACAGGAATAGTAGGCTATTAGTTATTAACACAATTGAAGTAGACAAAACGAGCCTTCTCAGAGACCATCAGTGAAAATATAATTTCATTCAGTGGCAATAAATAATATGGGGTTAAAAAGTCACTTCTTAGCCTTCCTGTGCTGATTCAACAGTGAATCAGCACTGGACAAGGGAACAAATTAATGTTTGTAACTTTCTGCACTCTGGAAGTCGCCAGTCTGACGGTGTGCCTGTTGTTCTCCACTGAGTGGCCCACCAATTTTGAGCAGATTCCCAGGAGCCGAAAAATCCTGGCGCAAAATCCTTATTGGTGGCTCGGAAGAAAATCCACCTTTGAATCAAGATTTGGGAGACAATGTTTTGCAGATTGACAAGCTAAAGGCCAATAGAGGGAAATCAGACCCTTATAGTAAATCGACTCTGCAGACTCATTCAAATCGTACATTATTATAAATATAAAGTAGGATAGAAGATGTTAGAGTTCTGTCAGAATAAGAAACTTTCCAGTACCATTAGTTGTGGGCAGTTTGGGTCCACAAGGCTGCATCCATATCCCTCCAACCAAACCCCAGTAGCCTATATCCCGACTGGGAAACCTTTGGCCCATCCATCTCAAATGTTAGGATTTCTTAGCTGATTGACCACTAGATGTCATCATTGTCATGGTTTTGAATGACTCATCTTGGCACGTTTACCCAACTCAGAACTTATGTAACATTCACCACGATGGATGTGTGAACGAATATGCATGTGAATACACCCACAATAATAAAAAAAATAGTAAGAATAAGGCAATTTCAGTTTTCCTCTTTCTCTCTTTGCTTCCGTGTGTGTGCGTGTGCGTGTGTGTTTAGTAAAAGTGCTATACGTTCTGAATTACTTATATTTTCCCGTGTGCAGACATCATATAATTGTGGTGCTATCCATCTGTAGCTCGAATTCATGGTTATATAATTATAAATAACCAGATTGTTGGATGTATTTACAGGAACCGGACAATGCCGTTTTATAGTAGGCTAGTATGCCTATGTATTTTCTAGAGAAAGAAAAAGTATACTTTTTTTGTGTTGTACAATTTCGTGATATTTCTTGAATCGCTCTCTTGGCACCGTCCCGTGGGATTAGGAGGTTATGTTTTGGCTGAAAATGTAGGTAAATCAAATCTCCATTTCCCTTTTAGTAGCCATAGTAAACTACTTCACTCTATCTGACGTCAAAGCTAATGACGGCGAGACCCATCGGGACTGGATCCATTCATCAAAGGTATTTTATATCAAACGCTGGAACTGCTCTTGTCTCTCCGTTTATTAGCGCAAATCAAATTACTTGGAGCGCCGCTTGTAAGCGAGTAAAACACGCGCTGGGCTGTGGAAAATGATTGGACCCCCTGAATGACAATATGGTGCCACCCCCTGAATTTACTGTGATTATCATTGGCTTCATCACATAACGTTTTAATTTAATCTCAAATGTAATTTAATTAGAAAACTCAATTTTAGGTTTACCTAATCCTTTCACTCAGAATGAATGTTAATTAAACCTCATAGTTTATTAAAGAGTGTTTGAGAAATCATAGAATTAACAATATGTTAAATATTTATGGAAATTCGGCATGTGGTTCATTAGCTGTTCGACCACAGTTTCCAGCCCGCTGAAACACAGCACCCCTGCCTCAGGAAAGACTAAATAAACTCATGGCAACACAAAGCCAAACAGGAAATGGATAACATCCCATAAAGTCGAATCTGCGTACAAAAGAGGGGTTGATGACCTCACCAGCCTGCTGTTCCGAAGGCACAGTCAAATAATAGGGGGCGGGTGATGGTCACCAAAGGACCCATGCTCTCACACATAGCCTCGCCCCACAACATTGTGGCCAATTAACACCGTAGGCCTACTAGCCTTTGAGACCCCCTTAGGCACATCTCCTTTGTGTCAGGGTCCGAGCATGGAACCCCATTTAAAACATAAGCCCCATTGGCAAAATCACCATAACACCTGCACTTTTGAAATTCAAACTTGTCAGAAGTTAAATGCCGCTTGATGCAAGCTTTTAAAGTTTCAAGTTCCCCCTCATATCTTCAATGATCGCTCGGTTTCCCCGCCGCGCCACCACTGCTTGAGAAGGGGATTATCCGGGCTGCTGAGAAGGACGATCAGCTGCAATACCTTCCATCTCTTTGACTCTCTCTCTCTCTCTTTCTCTCTCTCTCTCTGAGAGGCCTACGTTTGAAGACAGCGGTCGGCCCTTCAAAACCCTGCCCGCACCCCCATCCTCACATCTTCCCAAGACTTCCCTGCGGTGAGGGGGCTCTGGTCTAAACTACAACGCCCCCACCAGGGCTGTGGTTCAATAAGACACGCACGCCCTCCAGTGTACCTTGACTCTTTCCATCCGTCCATCCCTTATCCAACTTGACAGCCCGTACATCTCCTCAGCTGACACAAACACACGGAGAGAATACAATGATAGGAAGACCTGAAATACCCAATTTGAATGCACATAACGCGAGCGGCTTTTACATATTTAATCTTTGCGCTTTGGTTCACTGCACAGTACCGTTCTTCAGGTGTTTGTTTTCACTGGTGTGATAACGGCGGTGTCAGGGAAGCAGAGCTCAACATTATATACTATTTATGTTATTCAGTTTATACCATTGTGGATGTGGACTGTAGCAATTGTTGCTTATCTAGCCATCATACATCCAGGTGGACACGCCCACTTGTCATGTCACTGAAACAGAGGAAAAGGCAGATTTTCAAACATCTTGTAATGGCCAATCACACTCCCACCTGGTGGCATAATATCACCCCTTTAACCTGTTGCCAATCAGTGTGACTGGGGCCAGGTGAGGCTGCTTCAACCAGCCATCATCTGTTAGGTAACATTCACACTACACGCTTCCGTCGACGTATGACCGAGGGCGTGTCTGACGTATGGGGGAGTAGTCTCTGTAGATGCAGCCTGCAGCCAATCAAATCGCTCCCCGCTTAAATCCGGCTTTTTCCTGCTTCTTCCTGCTTGCCGGCCGGCTTTTTTGACATAGCCACACGTTTTCCCGGGTTGTATCACAAAGATTTCATTAGACAGAGTCCAAGTAGCATCACAGTAGTGTATTGTGATCTGATTGGCAGACGGATCCGTCGTTGCTCGAAAAGTTGAACATTTTCACCCAGGCCACGGAGCCGACAGAACGGATGAACCCACAATGCATTTCGAGAGCGCCAATGAGAGTCAATGAGATCCGTCGCATGTAGTGTGAATGTTAGGTTAGGTGTATGCAGGAACCCTGTGTGCTTACATTTACATTTAGGGCATTTAGCAGATGCCTTTATCCAAAGCGACTTACAATAAGTACATTTGTCATAAGAAAGTGAAACAATATATTGCTGTCGGTACAGTAAAGATATTCATAGAAACAAGTGACAAGCACCCGAATACAAGAATGATAGGATAAGATGCTACACAACTAAGTACTATAACGAAATACAAAGTGCCAGGACGTACAACATACAATAAGTAGGAGGGGTGGGAGGGGTGGCTATGCAGAGTCTAGGTGAACTCTGAACAGCTTGAGGTTGTGTGTAACACAGATCCTTAGTTGTGCAAACTAGACTGTCACTGAGCGTGGAGTGGCTGTGAGACATTGAGCATTGAGACATGAACAGAGGATAGTTTCAGAAATAGTCTAGAGATCACTTGTTTTGACTTAGTGCAAAGATAAAAGACAGCACTGGGCTTTTTCTTGTTGCACTTTGGCAACTAGAAAAACAAACTGTTTTTCAAATGTCTTAATTTTGGGTTGGAAGAGATAAGCACTCTTAGATCTTCACAGTAGGTGGTCAAAGTTTACGTCAAAGATAGTCGCTTTCACTCAAGATGTAATGACTTGATTTGCCATCCATGGTAATTATGGTTGTAAACGAGCTTGTTTTTTAGAGTGAGAGGATAAATATAAACACTCAGAAGCTTTATATAAATATACAGCTTCTGAATGTGAAAAACACAGGGCGGTAAGTACGAATCAAAGTGAAAGATGAGAAACTAATGATTGACTTTAATTTGAATTGAAATGAGAAACTGACAAAATGTCATGCAAATATAATACGACACACTCAATCCTAAAGGCAGCAAGCATATCAGTATGCAGTATTCAACAATTGGAAAATCCAAACATGGTTGCATACGCAAACATTTAGCATTTCTTGTATTTGTTTATCTGCCATTGCAACTAAAGAAGCAAACCTATTTTGTATCAATCCTGTAAAACACAATGGGGCCTTTTCTTTACACATTCTCAAATTGATACACAGATTGAAAGGCAAATCTTCCGAGACACAGCTTATGTGGAAACCTCCCGACTGGAGCGCAGTGGGACGTGGTGGCCTATAGCAGACTATATTAATCACTAGGAAGTGAATGTGATGCACGCACGAACGCACAAAGGCTGGAACGCACAAAGGCTGGAACGACACACGCAGGCAGGCAGGTACGCACGCAGAGATGCACGCAAGGACGCACGCACACAGGCACGCACGGACGCACGCAGGCAGGCAGGAAGGCATTAAGCGTGGGCAAAACTATTATTTTCCGGGAATCAGTCCTTTCAGTTCCCTTCACTATCACAAATCGTTTGATTCGTTCGTTCAGTTTGTTCAGTTCATTAAGTCATATGGTCTGTTACGTCATTTGGTAGGGAATCTCAGGCGTCTGGCCTCACCACTTTGCTTTTAAATATGAGGTACGCCCGCAAATGGAGCCTTTTAAAACACCAGAAGTGATGGTGCTCGGAAAACAGCTAATTTCTGTAGCATTAGCCTACGACGCCGCTCGAGCATTACACGTGTGTGGAAGAAGAACAGCCCAAGCTACCTCAACCACCATGAGAACGTTTTAGACTCAATCAATATAAAGTCGAGGGGATACAAAGCTCTGTTTGTTTGTATCTTTTATTTACGTGACCATATTTTTGTTTTATGCAAAAAAAAATAATAATCTGTTCTCTTGTTTTGGGAATCAGATCTCGCTGTTCACCTTCGGGATTTGTTCGTTCTGACCGAATCGTTCGCGAATCGCCCATTCTTTTTGACAAAAAAATCTAATGTTGTTAAATCTGTCTGCTACATCCGGCTAAAAACTGTTTTCCTGAGTGGTAGTTTTCTATTGGCTGCACACCCAATCTCGAGTGTGACCTGTGTTTTGACCATGCTCTTGCTCCTATGGAACCCAATGTGTCAATTTCTTTTCGAAAAGCATGGCAACCAGGCACTGTTCAAATCAAATTCCCTTTCCCTCTTATAGTTCAAGTTATCCGGCTAAAACGGGGGGTTTTACACCTTTTTTAAAGTCGCAATGTTTTACAGCTAGTATGCAGTCACCTTTTATTATTAAAAAAAACAAATGAACAGTGTGCTGTCCACTCTGAATGGCTGTGCAACTCTGACCCCGAAATTAACGAAGCTCATCTGGCCGGTTGGCGTGAGTGACTATATCAGTTATAGATGACATTGATAACATCATTTAAATGACTATCAGGCAGCATTGACTACAGACATGTTCGTTATTTAGAAAGAAGAATGTAGAGTCTGTTTTATATGTCCAATCCGGTCAGCCTAGGGAGAAAGACAAAAAAAGTATAATGTGATAAAAATCTTCAAACAAGAAACCTCCTTCCAAGCAAATTTGGAGGAAGGTTGAACATTGAGCTACGGCGCCAAAGAAAAAGGTTTAGGGTGAATCTTACCTCGAGGGTAGAGCTCACCCCTCTCCAGCTGCTCTTGGGGCGCACGTTGGTGCGCTGGATCTTGCTGTGGTTCCTCTGCCTCATCTTGGGGTCGAGCCAGTTGAAGGCTCTACACCACAGGCTCATTGTCTTCAGTCTGACCAGCAGCTGGTGCCGTCCTCCCCATGGCAGGTTTCTCCTCCTCTCTCTCAGTGTCTCCAATGCCGACGCCGTACTCTGATTGGTCGGGAGGCGGTGAATGTGTTCTGCTGCCGTGCTGACCCTGTCCTGATGAAGCCCAGCTTCAGGACCGTTCTGTAGAAGTTCATCGTTCCTGCGGCGCTCCCAGTTGACCTCTTTTTTTGCGGCATAAACAAGCTACTTTTTTTCCCGCTCTGATCCCTCCTGGGTAAGTCCCGCGTTCAAGGACAACACTATCAACGGGGCTGTCCTGGCACTTAAAAATAGTACTGAGCATCATGTAGCATCTTATCCTCGCTTTCTTTGTTGCATACAGGGAATGGGTTAAAGGACAATTCCAGTATTTGAACATTGAGCCCCCTTTCTGGTTTGTCTAGGATGAAATAGAGTGGTTGACACCAAAATTTTGACTCTTGGTCCTGTCTCGGGTATTTGGCTCATTTAGAATCGCTTCAGAATGGCTGGCGACGTGCATGCACAAACCTGTCCAAAAACGTTTGTTTTCAGAAATGTGCAAATGTGCTCACCGAGTGGTTAGTGGTGTTCGTTGACGTTCGTGTTTTATTGCACATTTATCTTATTTTGTAAGTCCCATTGATTTCTGTTGGAAGACTCATTGCTCATTGGCCGGAAATGGAAAGGGGGGCTGTTTACGTTTGGTTGTAGTCTTTTCGCTCGGTTCTCCGTCTCAACAGTAGGGCTAGAATGTATGGTCTTGGGACTTGATTCTATGAACATCGTTACTGTACCGACAGGAATATATTGTTGTTTCCCTTTCTTCTGACAAATGTGCTTTTTGTAAGTTCTTGCACAGTTTACCAGGAATCACTTACTGATCACCACCCATCAATCATTGCATAGGAATATGTATGGAAGTACAATAGAAGAATGTATGAGTCATCCTCTTGCAAATGGCACTGCTAAGCCTCAATAAGGCTAACCTGTTTACATAAAGGTCAAATAAAAAGGAAACTGTGATTAATAGTGTGGACACCCAACGGCTATTGTTGTTTGCCGACACTGACCCACTCTTCTAATAGCCTTCTCCGTGTGTAGGCCTACAACCAGCTTTTTGCTAGGTTATAACAAGTTGTACTGTCACACACTATGTTGATGCATTCAGGAACCCAATTCATGTGCACAGCGTTTCGTTTGGTGTTTTCAGTTATTTCTTCTATGCTTTCATTGTTTCCACGTTGTAAATCACATTTGACAAGTCACTGGAAATCTAAGAGGTGTATTTACAATAGACAATGGTAGTCCTGCGCCTCTACCTGATGAATAATACAATAATAGTGAGTCAGAGTTGACAAACACAAAATGACAAAGAAAAGGTAAGGACCCACAAATGGGTATAAAATAACTAATGCACCCTAATAGAAAATAATTTGCATTTTACATCACAATCATTACACTGTAATTATGTTGCATGTCAGCATGTGGGCTCCCTTGAATTAAAGCCTTTTATGTATTCGACTTGCCACAGTAAATAATTAAGTTGACACACTTAAGTCATTAGTGAACACAAAAGTAAAACAATAAATCAAAGATCTCTACCAGTATACACATATACACACATTCACGTCATAGCAATCTATATCTAAATATGAATATGGACTCCTTATTTAGAAACATGTTCTCCTGCCTCCTCCTCCCTCTCTCCAAATGGCCATACAGGTGTGTGTGTGTGTGTGTGTGTGTGTGTGTGTGTGTGTGTGCGTGTGCGCCCTCCTCCAATTATGGCCTCCCTTCCAGTACTCTATGTCCTATTTTCTTTTATGCGTTCCTTCGCTGCGAGCAGAGCATCAATCGCCTCCACCGGAATTAACCTCAATCAGATTGAATCAGCGGCACGCCGAAGTAGAAGATGGAAGACATGACGACGCAAACGCAGCCATGCTTTTCACACATTAAAAAATATAACGTGCTTATAGTACAACGCCTGTGATGGGATTAATACTCTCCCCCCACTGCCCTCCCCATGCGCACAGACACCCCCCGCCCCCCGCCCCCCCATCCCCCTCGGAGAAGCGAGGGGGATGCTCTTCTGCGTATTGTGATTGCCTCTGGTTGTGTAGACGGAAACTAAAGCAGAGAGCAGAGCAGTGAGCGTGGGGCCGTCTGGCGCGCGCGGTGCAGCTGGGTCGCTGGCTGGCTGCAGGGGGCTGGGGGCCAGTGGAGAAGCCTCGGTCAGCATTATGCGCCGGCTGGGAGACAGGATACATAATAACAAGCGGCGCCGGTGCTTCTGTTTTTTTTTTCAGGCCAGCTCCAAACTTTCGGAGCCCAGGGCGCATACATCCAGGGGTGTGGTTCCAATAGATAGAATAAATAAATAAATAGATTTAATTTCATTCCAGTCGATTTTTATATATATATATATATCCACACATATATATATATACACACACACACACACACACACACACACACACACATATATATATATATATGTGTGTGTGTGTGTGTGTGTGTATGTGTGTGTGTGTGTGTGTGTGTGTGTGTGCCACTGCCACATCAAATATATATATATATATAATAATTATTATTATTATTTTTTGCTTTCTGTTTGTTAACCTATTATATAAGAGCTGATGTTTAAAAGTTACAAGATTTTCACACACGCACACGCACACGCGCACACACACACACACACACACACACACACACACACACACAGACACACACACACACAATCACACACACAATCACGCTTGGATCAAAACCATCGCAATGAACAACCCACCCCCACCCCTCCCGCTCGTTCACGCCCCCGCCCCACCTTCAACTGGTACCAGTGCAAGTCTCCTCCAAGGGCTGGAGGATTTCATACCAAAGTGACACATGAAACAGAGTTATTTCTCTTTGTGACTGGTCACAGCAGGCGCCGCTGCGACGCAGCAGACGAGGAAGGGCTTGTCACGTAGAGATTTCACATCAAAGGGAGGAGGGAGCGAGGCAAGGGGCTTACATCTCCGTGCGCGACAGTATCCCCCCTCCTGTTTGAGTCTTTTTTATTCCGAGCAAACATCTCGGTTTCGGTTCTACGTCATGATCAGAGGGATCTCGGGGACAACGGCATAACCCCCCCCCCCCCCGCCCAACCTAAAAAGAAAGCTGACTCACTCAAAGCGCTCCGGCAGATGGCAGCTTTTGATTGCGGGCCAGGGAGAGTTTCTCTATTGGCATGCGAGACACTTGATTTCGTCTGTTCGTGGCCTGCCTCGTGTGAGCGCTGGAGACGGGCTACGGCGGTTAACAGAAATATCAAAGCCACCTGTGCCTAGAAGCCTGAGGAGCTGTATTTTTCTCGCTCACGTTTAATTCATTTCCCGGTCACCATGCAACCTACTGTTGATCAACCAAATCGACCAATTAACGTTAAATAACAACATTCATAGTGGTGTTGTTCTCAGAAGGGATGGATGGAGAAAAGGCGGGCATCATTTATCTTGGATCTAATGATGTAAATAGTGTCATTTCTACGCCTACTTTAGAACTCTGCTCAAACAGCTGCTACAATGACTGCTGGGGATAAACAAGGTTTATACTATTAAGTTACTATGTTGGTCATTTAGAAGACGCTTTTATTGAATGTGATTCGTTTTTGTCCTCAGGCAATCCACAAGTCCACAAATGCATGTGCGCACGCACACACACACACACACACACACACACACACACACACACACACACACACACACACACACAGTGTGAAGGCCTGTCCCCAATAATCGTACACAATACTTGATTTGCATCGACTATCGCTTGGATCAAAACCATCGCAATGAACAACCAATCTCTCTCTGAACTGAATGTCAATCTTCCATCGGCAAACCAGCAATCTAAAGTCGCAGAGCCGTCATTGCGCCATCAGGGCTATAGGCTATGATTTGTATTTCTTACTCTGTGATCTACCAAATCATCTGTGTAATGTTATTGTTTATTTTTTCCTGTGAATAATTTACCTCCACGAATACCAAATCCTATCACCCCCGGTTTAGGTTACACCCAATAGAGCTGAGGGAGAAGCAAAACAGTTTGCTACCAGGGAATGGAGCTAAGAAAATAAAATAATACGACTTTGTTGTCCAGCCTGGGCCAGCAACGCGCTTTTGGCCTCACCTCAGACATTCAAGAAGTACATTGGCTACTTAGAGGCACTTTCATCACATTCAGAAAATGTGCACTTTCTTTCCTTGACAACTAGACTGATTTAATACATCTATAGAAATTTTATATCTGCAAATAATAATGGACAGTATTTTGTGTGGTACACATTTCACAAATTCAACGGTAATGAGCATATCACTCATGATCACATTCCTGCATAGCTACGGAACTCAAAAATAATCCAAAATGAGATGTGGCCAGGGGGATAACAGGCCACCCTCCATCCTACAACTCTTAGCCCAAAGATGTGTCCATTCGGGGCAAAAGTAATAACATGGTAGTGCAAGAGGATCTGCTCCCTCTGTAGATATGAATGGAGTAAGTATAGTAGTAGTAGTACTAGTAGTAGTAGTAGTAGTAGTAGTCAGGGCGTGATTTGTTGGGGGGGATGGGAGGGATCATCCCCCCCCTGTTTTTCTTTTAGGCCTGTTGATTGTCTATTTTTTCATGACACACAAAAAAAATAAACCCCCTTCTCTGTTTCTTTTTACAAATCGCACCCTGGTAGTAGTAGTAGTAGTAGTAGTAGTAGTAGTAGTAGTAGTAAGGGAGATAATGCCGTGGAAGTTGCAGTGTTTGGACACAGCAAATGTCGCAGGTGAGGCTTCCAACTTGAATGCTGAGTCTTTCTGTGACAATATCAATATTGCATTAATTTAGACATAACCGCAATATCAACAGAAGAGTGGAAAGTAGAATGCAAAAATACGAAGCCGCTACACTCCGTGCTCCGGGTTTTGCTCGCTCCCGGTTTCCCGTTGCATGATAGAAACGTCATCAACTCGTCAACAACATGCCCACTCGTTCTGCGTGAATTATCCGGCTCCCTGATTGTCCGGACTTTACGCTAGGGGCCAACCTGGGTGAAGCTGATTCGGAAATTTGCGTGGCTTACAGTGCATGTTTGAAAGGGCTATTAGGTAACGAATACACAATGATTCTTATTTTCATGTGATTATACTTAATTATATAAGATACTTATGAATTATATTCCATTACTGCCAGGTATGTTCAGCCAGATGCCACTCAATTCTACACACTGTACCTTTAGGAATACCAGACCACCATGTTGAAAGAAAAAAGACTAATACATTGAAGTAATAAATAAAATAAAAATTTAAAAATAAAGTTACTTTTTTTTTTCAACATCTAAGCTGTGTAGGGTTTTCGCTGGTCTAAGCTGTGTAGGGTTAAAAAAAAGCGGTGCATTTTTTTAACCTTTTGATACGCCTGACCTTTTGCGATGGACTACCTCTGGAAACTTTTTTTCAGTGTACTTTGTACACTGTGGTCCTTTTCCCTCGCCGATGAAAATGTTCCTTATGCATTTGATTAATGACCCACCAGAGAGAACGTTGCAGCATAAAAGCCTCGCAGCTAGCGGACCCCAGCATCCTACACCCTTCGCGGTTTCTGCTTAGCCCGGCCAAACGCGTTATCCTGCCATGACCCGACCGACCGACCGTGTTCCGAGCCCATGTAGCTCCTACCCTCTCTGGGATTGGCCAGGTTGTGACGATGGTAAAAGAGAAAGGTTGAAACTCTGTGTAAAGACGCCCGCAAAGGACAGCAGGAGTCATGTGTCAGGTGTGCATCACTTTCATCATGCTTTATGGTTAAACGATACAAACATCTGCATTTTAGACACACACCCCATTATTTATATCGCTGATATTTTTATTGTTATTTTGTTATTACTGCAAGTTTGAGGCGGCAAAACCCAAAGAATTGTACTCTTATACATGTACAATTTAATGTAACAATAAAGGAACCCTGAAACCTCACAAGGTTTAATTGGCAGTAGCATCGCTGTGATGGATACGGTGGACGTCAGATAATGGTCCTCCCACGCCCTTGCTGGCGCCCCCCCCCGGCTCCCGCCCCCCCCAGCGTCCCACCCCACCACAGTAGGGAGCCATTTAGGCCGCATGTGTTTCTCATGGTTACGTTTTAAAAACCCAGATGGGTACATTTACACACGGGGGACTGTGCTGAAAATGAACTGTGTCATTTGTATTCAGAACAAATTATTTCTCATCCGTGTGTGTGTGTGTGTGTGTGTGTCTGTGTTAGTGAATGTTCAGAGGGGGTGAGGGGGTTTATGAGTATAACCTTTGCTAAACAACTCTTATTTAGCCTCATTGCGTACAAGCAGTCTTAAAATGGTGACTCAGCGCGGAACACGTTAATATGTCACAATGTTCCCCCCGTATCCTCGGAACAATAACAACAGGCACTAATCAGGGAAATCACCAGCTGACTAATCGCCTCAGCATGACGGCAAATATTTGATTAGATATTGAATTGTATTTCCCATGAACACGAGAGTATCGTTAAGACAGACGGAGAGAACTGTTATAATTAGCCGAACAGAGGAGATAAGGAAGGGAACACGAGTGATGGATAACTGAAGGGCTGTTTGTGGTGGCGTGATTGTACTCCTAAGTAATTTGGCAGGTAGAGTGTTGTTATAAGTCCAATGCACAAGGGACAGCTTTGTACTTTCAAATGCCACTGGGAACGTTGAATTAGCACTTTAACTCAAACTTGCTGTTCTATCGATGCATTAAAGTTTTGAGAATCTGCTTGGATGACTTGGTAACGTCATTTGATGTGAGAAAGTCGTCATTGTTGCATTCTGTTGATAATTAAATCAGCCAGAAAGGCTCATACTTATTTTTAAGACAAATTTGATAGACACACATTCTGTGTCGCCGATAAAAGATTAGACAAGGGTGTGCACCTTTTGATTCAGATAGAACGATAATGTCTCTTGTCTCTGTAGCAAGATGGAAAACCATAATGGATTTCATTCACTTGGGCTTAATGTCTGCATTTATGTCCCCATCCTTAATCATATCCAGCCAAGATCTGCCTCCCTCTGTGAACCCATTCCGATAGCTCATATGGAATGGTTACTTTTGGGGATCATAAACACAAAAAAAATAATACCATGAAAGGGGCCATGAATTTATAATTCAATGTTCTCCATATATAAAGCCATGCAAATAACCGAAGGCACTTTGGATAGAACAAATGTCAGTTTTATTCACCCATTCAACAATGTTTGCCAATCCATTCTGTTTAATAGTTCCTTTACATCCAAAACTAATGACCATCATTTCCTCCTTTTTGTGAGGTCGTTGTGTGAGTGCTGGCACATTTGGATGCTCCAATCAAATCCCGCAGAGCCCCAATTCCACATGCCTGTATCTTTCTTCCACACTAATAACCAGTTTTACTGGGAAATACGTCATGTGCTGGACGTGGAAGACGCACAAACACACACCACTATGAATATAAATGTTGAAGCGTCAGGTCAAAGGCCTGATGTTTTTTTTAGCATATAAGCCTATGCTTCTAATGTAAAGATAATCTTATTTTGAACAAACAGGATATGTTCGCTCAACTATATTATATATAATGCAGATATTTGCTTGTATGCCAAAATCTAACAGAGCAACAAGCCAAAATCCATTTTTGTAAAATAACCAAAAAAAGGAAAATCAAGGAAACCAACAAAAAAAACAAAAAACGCTGCTCTCATGCACAGAGTGAGATGTCTCTACACTCATTTGAATCCATTTTTCATCCCGACCTATGAGCATCAGGCACCATCAGGGATGTTAGGTTATGCCTGAACAGTGCCAAATCCCCACATCTATCACCAAAATGTGTGTTTGTCAAAATATGTCAGAAGGTTCAGATATATTGTTCTCGGATTTTGTACATGCTTCACTCCCGGCAGATATACAGTATCTACATTGTTATCTTAACATGGGAAATGCTAAACTACGACAAAAGAGACCAGTCACCATATTCGTGTCACCAGTCAAACATGACAGAAATAGCGATTTCAAAGACGTCATCACTTCAAAGACATCATTGTACGCTTTCTGAAATCTGTAATCTGATCCATTAAGGATGATTGTTGATCCATATTCCGGGAGAAGCGGAAATGTTCCTGAGATGCGCTGTGCTCGTGGCCCTCGGATAAACCATGTTTTATTCAGCTACGGCTAATTTGCATCTCTCCATATTTATTGACATGGATTTCTGTCATTGCTGTGATTTCCCGAGCGTTTCATGTATGTCAGAATTGATTAACGTTTTCCAGGGTCGTTTCTCACTCATTTTCTTTTCTTCTCCTCTTTTTGGCCCTCGTTTGTTACAATTTCCTCTCTCTTTCTCGCTCTCTTTGCATTTGGTGATTTGCTTACTTGTGAGCTGCAGTAATATGTGCAGTAATTGAGATATTGGGGTTCATACTGTGAATAAAATTGACTCCAATCATTCCTATTTCTTCCTCTTCCGAAATTGTGGGGGCGATTCAAATGAAACAAAAAAACGGCCAATGTGCAAGCAGAGAATGTCAGTAAATTTTCAATAGATCAAATCAAAGATGATTCGAGATAAGAGAGTTTAAGAAAACCTTTTTAAACTAAACGCCATTGTCAAGTAAATGAACGTCTGAATACAAGACTGAATTCACTTGGCACCAACCCAAACACCAGCCATCAAGGCCTAATACAGCCGTTATGCAACGTGTCACGTATAGGGAGTAGTGCACAAAAAAGCATCTAAATCGACATGTCATTCACAGCAAGCCTCAACACACAAATATGAGTGACCATTTTCATCTGAATGCTTCTCCAGAATGGTCTTGTCGAATGAATGGTGACAAGGAGAAATAGCTGGGACATATTGAGAGGATTTATTATTTGGAGATCATGGTTTCTTTCCAACAGCACTCTTGCAATTTAAATATGATGAAGATTAATCTACTGAATAATATACGGTCGTTGACACCTCTATTTATTTTTTTGAGACATATGGTTGTATAGTCATGTTTATCAATTATTACATTCTTTCACACTGCCCATATGTTTGTGTGAACTGAAGTTATCTTTGGTTGTACAAACATTTTCAGCATTTAATTTTCCATCTCCAGGACACAATTTCAATTTCTCTTTGCTATATATGTATAGGTCACATGTTGTTTTTGTGGTCCACATATTTGTAAAGGATACAATTGAGACCTGGGAAGAATGTGGAAGCAATGTGGGAAAGGTTGTTGTTTTTGAGAGCCATATGTTAAGCCTCATAAAGTGCTCCATATTATACAGGAGTTTGCATAGCTCCCTGTTGCCTGTAGGTTTTTCAGATGTGAATCGCTGAGCTCTCTGCCTCCACTAGTATGGAGATGAATCACATGTGGTTTGTGGCATTCAAAGTAAAAAAAACTTTACTTCAGGAAAAAGTCAACGTTAGACACATTTAATGAAGAAAAAACTGGACTATTCAAACCCATAGTCGTCGTTGTTTAGAATGTAACACTGACCTCACCAACTAGCTGGATGAGACGTGGTCCCGGAGCAGAGCCCCTTCTGTCCTCTGCACTCGAACCAACAGGATCCTCCCAGTCCCAGCCCTGGCGCTGGAACCCCGCACCAATACACAAGGTACCGACTGTCCTCGCTGAAAAGGTTATTCGTCTGAACTGCTCCCAATGTTCAAATCAATTCGCAGACGGAAGCTTTTAAGGCCATCTTAGCATTAAAATAGATTTGTAACCCCTTGGCACAAAATTCCCTGAGTCTCTTACCTGAGGGCAATACAAACAATCATTTTGAAAATTAAAAGTAAAACAAGATTTGTGTGCAGGGATGTAGGCAGCAGAAAAAGCCTCTGTTCATCTCTTGGCTCTGTGTATTGTTTGGAAGAGCCTTGATCTGCCCTATAAACCACAGACGCCACAGCTCCTTATAGGTCATGCGCCTCCATTGCTCAATATAATTGTTATTTTCTGTGCAGAGCTAATCAGAGGGGGCTGAGGTAGTACATAATAGATAACCCCAGTATGCAGGGAACACATGCAAACCATCATTATTCATCAAAAGATTCACTTTTTAGAAGAAGAATTGCTCTAAGATGAAGGCTACGGCCTGAGTATTATAGTAACATTGCCAAGTCTCTGTCGATGTTTGTGATGAGCTGGAGGGAAAACCATTCATCTAACACAGACCATCTATTTTTAATATTCATAATACTCTCTTACTTATCATAGCAATATTCAAAGTGCCATGTCCTTATACCCCCAGATCCTCTAGCCCATCAAGATGATTGACGAAGCATAAGATGAAAGCAGGCACTCTTTCGCTGCTGTTGTCAACCATTGTTTCCCACGGCAACCCTTCACCCCTTACTGCTAGCGGCAGCGTTGCCATTGTCCTTGTCACTGTACTTCTGCCGTGACGACACCCCCGCCCCGCCCCACCTCCCTAACCCACTGCCACTCCCTCCCCAAGACCCACCGTCTCTCTGGCCAGAGACTTCTGGCAAGACGTGTAAAAGCTATACGGTCCAGTTTTGGATCTAGTCAGGTCTGAATCACACTCTCTCAGCTTGTTCATTTATCACACTCTTTCTTTTTTTTGGGGGGGTGGGGTGGGGGAGGAGGAATAAAGCTACGTGAGTAACCTGTCAAGTCGATTCTCCGGGTGTTTCTTATTCCCTCGTCGGCATCCTCACATCGTAACGGAGGTGAGGAGCGTGTTCAGGCCTGCACTTCTTAGCCATTCTTACAGATCTTAACACTGCGGAGCCACAAGAGAGCGAGGTGGGGAGAGAGTGGGGGAGAGAGAGGGGGAGAGAGAGACACACACACACACACACACACACACACACACACACACAGACACAGAGAAGAACAATATTTGGTGAGGTATAAATTAGGTTATATAATGAGATGAGGTTATATAATGAGATGAGGTGACACTATTATACCGGTGTTTAGTGAGTAGACGTACTCTCACTTCTTTCTGTTGCTGTGCGATCGACAAAGCTCATCTCCCATTGTGCATGACAAGATGTCACCGCTGCACACCTGAGCAGGCACCACACTTTATGTCCAAACACAAGCCCGTTTAATTGTAGTGGAGGAGGCCTTCTCCAGCCCATAATTCTCTTCAAGAACATGTTCCATAGGCTTCTTTATCTTAACGTTTCTCTGAAAGTATAGGATAAGAATCCTTCATTGGTTTAACAAGGTCATTGATGTGTCTGCGTGTGTGGGGGTGTGTGAGTGTGTTCTCTAACTGTAATGCCAGCTGAACTGACCGGATGGAAATAGCATAGATGAAACGTATGGAAAAGCTTTAACATAAACCTTTGCAATGGCAACTTTTACACCCACATTATCTCTCCATGCACGGGTTCATGGGAATCAACCCAAGAGTTAATTAAGACTCCATCTTCCCGCTTGTCAGACACACACACACACACACACACACACACACACACACACACGTATACACACACACACACACACACACACACACACACACACACACACACACACACACGTGTATACACACACACACACACACACACGTGTACACACACACACACACACACACACACACACACACACACACACACACACACACACACACACACACACTGATTTCCTAGCTTCTGCTGGATAGCGGCTGAAGGCTAATGAATGTTGGATGTCTTAGACGGCAGTACAGCAGAGTGGGGGGGAGGACTCTATCACCAACGTATGGCGTGGGCGGATGCCGGCATCAGATAGAGGAATTGATTTAGCAGCGGTTGGGAATGCAAACAGTTAGTGTTGTGCAGCTATAGGGGGAAGAGTACTTTATCCTATTAGTATGTATCTCTATAGGAGGAGAGGTGCTTGACTCGCTTATATTCCAATCTCACGTGACGAGGGAAATCAGAGAGGGGTGGAGCAAGCGCTTGTTGATACAGATTAGGAATAAACCAGATGGTAGGATAGACACACACACACACACACACACACACACACACACACACACACACGCATGCTATGCTTTCCCTAATTTCCCTAGATTTTTGCCATGATTGCTTTTCGGACTGGGGTTAGAATTTAGAACGCCTTCAAATCAAACCCTAGCAGGGAATCTATCTACAGTCACCAGCCTCTTTGGAGGAGACACCAACAGTGCGCATTTGCATCCATTTCGATGGCAATGACTCTTCAAATGTGTCATCTTCAAACCAAGGCATGCCTAGAACATTAACATGAATGTTTCATAGAATCACGTGAATTTCAAACACTGGGGGTGTTCTGGGCATGCGAGGAGGTTGTTTAAGGAGCTCCACACTGGCTCTCTGCTGTGTTACATCTCACCCCCAATGGATAGACCTCTTTTCCCGCTCTCTTTGTCTAACACAAACATGTAAACAAGACACGCAAACACATACAGTATGCTCCCTTACCCTCTTCCTTCTCACTTGCACACACACACACACACCCTTGCTCGCCTGTACTCACACACACACACACACACACACACACACACGTTAACACACACACACACACACACACACACACACACACACACACACACACAGCCCTTACACACAGACATGCACACAGAGTCCTTCTTTATTTTTGTAACACACACACACACACACACACACACACACACACACACACACACACACAATAATGCATGCACAAATGCGCGCCTCTCTTCCCATGCGTTCCCTCCCTCTGATGGCGAGCATGCAGTGCAGCAAACAACGTTTCTTAAGATTTGTCTCGCGTGGTAAGAGGGGGGGTGAGTGGCGTCAGGGGGGACCGGAGAGTGATTGTGCCTCTGGATATGACGTGTGTGTGTGTGTGTGTGTGTGTGTGTGTGCGTGTCTGTGTTTGTGTGTGTGTGTGTGTGTGCGTGGGTGCGCGCCTGCAGCTCCATCGTGATCTGAGCTCCCTAAGGGGAGAGAGGATGGCTTTGTTAAGTTTGGGGCCCGTCTGTCAGGTGTACACGGTTAAACACCCTGTTAAGTTTAAGCGGAGATATTGTGGGTTTTTTTTCCCGGGTGGTGGGTGGCGGCAATCAAAGCCCGGCCACGGAAACACGAGGGGCTTCCATTTCAAGAGCCAGCTCTGGAGTTTATTGTTGATCTATTTTTTTGGTTTATGAAACTCATTAAAGTGTCGGAGCCTCCGACGTCGTATATCTCCGTCAGCCGGCATTCCCCTTTGAGCCGCCCGTCCTTGTCCGAGTTATGTGTTTGTGTTTCTGTGTTTTCCCTCTATTTCCTCTCCAGTGGACCGTGCGGCAGTACGCATACATAATTCCTTGTCTAGATTACCATGACAATCGTATTCTAAAGAGCAACGTCCCATAGCCCATGAATTTTGAATGCCGGAATAACTATGCTGCTGCAGCAGCATGTGGTCGCTCAGCGCGGGTGATGTTTGAGGAAGGCGTTATGGGAACAGAGGTCTGAGGTTGCCCCCCCCCCCCCCCCTGAGGGCCAGCACCGGGTAAGAGCCTTCCGTGTTTTTCACGGCGTCGGTGTCCCACGGCCGTCTGCTCGCCACTGCAACAGGTGTCTCTTCGCGGAGGGGAGGGATGGGCAAACACTGTGGTGTTGGTTCCATCTGCCTACCCTTCTGCATCACCGCTTACTGCACTGACATTGCACCAGTTCTTCCCTCTCTTAAATTGTTATTGTGTATTCTTTTTTGTAAATTTGTAAATGTCATTGTATTGTTATACTGTATACTTGACAGTATATTTATGTTTCATACTGTTCCTTTGTTTTTTTTTTTATATAAACAATAGGTTAAGTGTTGTTCTTTGAGAGGAAAGGGTAAAGTCAAATTCCTTGTTTGTTTACATGGCCAATAAAGCTGAACAATTCTGATTCTGATTCTTATTCTGATGTTTGGATTTTGGCAATGACACACGCTGCACACACGCATGATACAAACCCTAACCCTAACCCTTTATCGACATGCAATCAAAGAAGCTTAGATGCACTAATACAAAACAAATACAATACAATAATTAAACCACAATACTGTAGCGTCGGCCAAGGAACCACATGAGAGTCAGGTTTCAAACGTGAACTGCAGCTCTCATAGCCCTTACACCGCACAACAACAGGAACTGCCTTTATTGTTCACACCACAGAGCACACAACCAACACAGGGCTCATCCCACCACCCTAAACATCTCGGTGGCTGTGCCCCATTTCCCCCAGCTCCACCTTCACCTGCAGAGATGTATAAAGTACTAGAGACCCAGACTTGAGTAAAAGTACAAGTACTGTATATCAAAAAAGTGACTTGAGTAGAAGTGTTTTTTAAACACCACACTTAAGTGGAAGTATTCAAAATGTTTTGTAATTAAGTATTGCAAGTCGTTTATTTTAAAATCTACTACTCAAGTACTGAAAGTAAAAGTATGAGTATTGTGTGATTCAATATGAATTGTCTTTTACTCTGACAAAAGAAAACATGGACTCTCAGTAGGACCAGTAGGTCTCTTTCATCACCCTCACCATGATCATTTGAAGGTGTTGAAGGTGTTGTTTCTGGGTCTTCCATCCAACTGCAACCACCTAATGTCAGTACTGCAAAGGACCCAGGAAGGCACAGGAAGGTCCAACTTATAATGGTCTGAACCCTCCCAGGATCCTTTGCGGCACTCGGGACCGGTGTCAACCCCATCAGTCGCCACAAACGATTGCTTATACAATGGCGCTGTGTAAGACAGGCTACCACCAGGGACATTCTAGTGCAAAGGCTTCCCTGCAGGCTTGAACACATCTCTGTGTTCATCACCTTTTGTGGTGTTGGATTGGTCGTATTGACTTTGGGTTTCATACGCTGCTTGTCTCCTTGGGTAGGTTAAAGCTTCTCTGGCTACAACTGGTGCAGTGACGTATTAAATCAACAGGGTTCAGAACTGTGATCCGAGCACAGGTTATCAACACAATCTTGTGAAGCAACAGGCTAGTCGATGGTTGCCTGCTGTGTTTACCGCACCTGTAATGATCAGTTTTGAAGAATGTTTTGAAGAAAATATCACACAGTTGTGCCAACTTAATTCTTATAGTTGTACCAGCTAATTTCAAAGTTGAGACAACTAAGTTTTTTTGAAGATCAGTCCATGTGTTACAAACAAAGGAAATCAAATGCCTGGAGGAGGGAGAAGCCAGAGGGGTATTCCATCAAAGTCGCTAACGAAAGCGGCGCTTAGTTGATTAAGCCCAGTTGGAACTAGCGCCAACTTCCCCTTGAGGCTTAAGCCGTTCCATCAACGCAGTTCAGCCGCGCCTTGCTCAGGTTAGTTCAAGCCAGGCTAACGTTATCCTGGATTACGCGCGTTCACAAGATATGTAACCAGCCCAAAACCGTGAATGTCGAATCATGGATCAAATGTCCGAAAAGGACCGAGCGGGATCTTTTCCAGCGGTGAACAGAAGCTGCTTGTGGAGGTCTATGAGGAGTACAAGCATATAATAACTCAAAAAGGGAACACCGTAACCATTAATAAAAACAGGGAGGCCGTCTGGCAAAAAAATTGCCGTTCTCTTGGATGCATAAGTAGTATTAAGCATAACATATTTTAATTGAATATTGACCATGGATTTTGAATCAGGGAGATAGTCTCGAGTTAACGTGTCGGACTTGCACTCGGTCGTCCGGGGTTCAATCCCCACACAATTAGTAATATAGAAAGCATTACTGGAGAAATCATAAAACTTTTCATGCCATTTATTTTCCATTTCTTTGAATATTCTTAATTAGGGAATGAATCAAATTAATGAAGGGAATTACAAAATTAAGCCAACGCCAAGAATACTATGAAATGCTCTGGATGCGAACACGGGTCGCGCGTACCACAGGGAAAGTGCTAGACCATTCACCCAGCCGCTGATTCCTGATTTTGTTATAATACATAGATTTGTACAAAAATGTGTTGAGAAAATAGCCACGGTAACAATAGATAGCAATTCATTTAATTATTTTATTTGCATAATTTAATCTTAGACCCTTAGTGAAAATATACGCTGTTTGTACTTCATATATGTACATTTATGACAAACTCGTGAGGACTAGGCTTGGCGGAACCTTCTGATGGTACAATTGTTGCCGACAGATGGATTTCTCTGCAACACCGCTCAAGTTAGCCTGACAGTTAACCTGCTCCCGACCAGGTTAGTTTGGTCGGATAAGTTGCCATGGTTACTTGGCAGAGATTCCCTTAAGTCACGTTCATGGAACCATAGACATTATAAAGAGTAGACGCCGCATTGGCTGCTGGGCGCAAGAAATGCGGCCGCCATCTTGGACCGGTCATACTCCTGGTTGCGTAGCGGACCATCGCAAACAGGGCTCGGGGGATTACTTTTCAGGAGGAGACAGTTTGTCACCGACAACCATCATTTTGACTTGCTGTCATTGGTTGTGTCTGTGTTTCATAACCACATTGCCAAACTGCAGAAAGGGAGCACGAGAAAGAAGCTCTGCAAAACAGTCCTCTTTCAGGGGTTTTAGCTCATACAAAAACCTTCATGTGTTTATATATAGATATCTAATGTATTCATATATTATTTATGTATGCTATGTATATATTTATATATAGCCTAATCATATATGGTTTCTTCAACTTATTAAAATAGCTGACTTTACTGCCCCTATTTGTTTCTGCTTCTCTATCATATTTATAGTGTGTGATTTGCAAAATACCTATCATAGCCTACATCACATTATCATAGGGTGACCAGACGTCCCCGTTTTTGGTTGTCTGTCCCTGGCTCAATACAGAAGAAACTACCTGTCCCCGTTTTGTTTTTGAAGACACAACATTAGGTTTTTCAATCAGATTGCTAGTCAAACTGCCCCTTTTCGGGGATTAGGTTCCCAGTTTTTATCTCGGACGTCTGGTCACTTTATATAATATATCAGAATATTCTATTACTGTTAAGCCCACTATGAATATTAAAACACGCCAAACAATGTGTCCTGTATCATAGCTACATGTATGACCTTTGCAGCAAAAAACCCTGCGTGAAAATCTGTTTGGTATTCAGTATGATGAATTAAAAGCGCTGACAGTTCATTGCACCAGCCAAACGGATCACACTGAGTGGAGCGGTCCACCGGTCCAAGACGGCGGCCCCACGGCTCGTCAGCGCCAGTAGGCAGTAACGGTCGATGCGGCGTTATTGGCTTTATTATGTCTATGCATGGAACGCAACTCTAGCTGAAAGAAGCCCGGCTAAGCGAAATAAGCCCGGTTTTTGCGCTTAGCCTGGTTGATGGAATACCCCTCAGGGCTGTTGTCTGGGCAGGCTCTAGAAGAGAGAGCAACACAGGCATACAAACAGCAGGGGCGGGGTCAAAGATCCACCTGGGTCGTCACACCCCCCCCCCCTTAAAACAGAAGCCCACCTAGATGGGATTCTGTACCAAAGAAACAATCAAAACAATCTAAATAAATCAATCCAAAACAAGTAACCAAAAACAACAAAAACTCAACCACCACCAGCTATCTCCAACCAACACTCATACACACTACCACTCCTCTCGCCCACCCCCCCCCCCCCCCCCCCCCACCCCCCAAGCACTTTAAGAGGGACAGGGGAGGAGTGAAATAATAACATGCATGAAATCAACCACCTATTCCACCACCTCTGGGCGCTAACACATGGGAAGTTGGAACCATAGAATTCAATTTGTATTTGTTTATTTTACCAACTCAGTTTATGGAGTGAGATCAACTTTTAACCAGAAATGTTTGGAAGTTAGTTGAAACAGCTCAAATAAACAGTTTACAGTGCAACTTGTAGTTTTATGTTCACTCAATGTAAAAATCCCTTTAAGACCATCAATTTCAAGTTATCATTTTTACTGTGTATGATTCATTCGATTCGGAGGGCTCAGTCTCATTAATCCAGCTATCATAAATAAGATGGAATTTAGACACAATTAAAAGAGAGAGGGTTGCAGTGAAGAGGAAAATCCTTTGGAAATGCTATTACCATGAAACTCAAGGGCGTCAATCTCATTACAACTCCACAAACGTGGAACTTTTTCAAGTGTGTTTTCTGGGGGGAATAATATCACCAAGTATATCAAATGATCTGCTGTCACAGACACACAGCCATTAATAGTAGCTAAGAATATACTGTACATTAATGAATCACTTTAAGGCCCTTACCATACATATTGATCTATTTTACAGAGACACACATCCACAAACGCAGCAGCATTCATTCTCTGAGAATAGGCAAAGAGGTTGAATTAAGCAATCTTACACGAGATGGCGTTCTTGAATGTCATTATTGGTACGCGAAACACAGCCGTAGGAACGAGGCCCTTGAATTTCGAAGTCCTGTGCTTCAAGTACAAGAACGCCATCGAGTGTAAGATTGCGATTCAATAACACAAACCATCTTCATTATCAACAATATTGTAAATTATTTTCATATTGTGGGTTAATTTGCCCTCAAATTCAAGCTTTCTGCCCGAGTTCATCTTCATCAGAAAATAGTTCCTGTAGTAACGATAGCCGACTCTTGGTCAGTTGAACGTTGTTATGGAAACTAAGCTCATGAAAGTAGTTTCGGCTAGTTAGCGTAGCAATACTTTCTGTAATTAGGCACAATCTTTTTGTCCGTTCTTTCACCAGGCATTTAAACACGCTCGAGAATGGGAATTGACCAATCGGAGTGCTCGCTTAAACTTGCGTGTTATTGAATGTTTCTATTGGATATGCACAGTTCCGACCGATGAGCAGGATGAGTAGTGGGGACATAGACAAAACCTTTAAAAACTGTTTATGCGTGAATTATGGAGACGGCTACTATTACATATATATTTACAATCACATCATTTATTAGAAAATGAATGATGTTGGGGGGGACAACTTAATGTTTTTCAGAAGAAAGAGGGTCCACGCCCACAATCAGACCACTTCAGATTTTCTGTTGAAAGACCTTGATTGATTGATTGATTGTTTTGATTGATTGATTGATTGATTGATTGCTGCTTCCAATCCCCAATCAGCAGACAGGAAGCTTCTGCTCGTGTGTGCATGACATCAGCGGTGGCTTCAGCCCTGAGCATAATGAACGCTTAAGAAAGGGATAATGTACAGAACGTTCTATACATTATCCCGCTTATTACACGGCTACTTGCCAAAATGAAAAAATAACTTCACACGGTGTGTCTTTTTACAATTTATTTGTTACCATTTGTAGTGTTGATCAGCAAAGAAATAGTCTGGCAAAGACGTTGACGTCGCTTAGCAACCGAGTACGCTGGGGTTGATAAGTTACCGGACTACTTGCGGAGTGATACGAAAGACAAAAAAAAATCCACTTTCCTTGACAGTGGCCATTATATGCTTAGCAACAGTCATTATTGAAAAATAATTCACCATCGGATGTCGGGGAAGGCCCATGCAAGTGAACGGAGCGTTCCACAGCATTGAGAAGAGCCGTGTGATAAAGCACATTAATGGAACAGAAACAGGGAAACCTGACTTTGTTTGGAAATTTTAGTTATACTTGATTATTTTTATTGATTGCCAAAAGGCCAGTGTTTTTGTGCTTTTGTCATGTCCCATAATTGGAGCTGCTTTTATTTTAAACATTTAAAATACATAGATGTGCCATTTGTAATACTATTTTTTTATGAATGTTAAGTGGAAAACCTTTTTCAGATTTTTTAGTTTAGCTGATGCTGGCTCACACACTACTGTTGGTAAGCAGTTAATTATATTGTTATAATTTTTACATTGATTTAATTGGCCCTGCTATCTCATTCGAGTTGGCTGAAGAATGGATCTATCAGCTGCCAAGAAAAGCCAATATATGATTTACTTCAAATGGAGCCATTCCAGTCTGATATGCATGACCAGAGCTGCACGCAAAATTAATATTCATAGAGTGAAATGTGAAGTGAAATGTAGCATTCATAATGCTGAAAGTTTCAAATGAAAACACAGAGATTCATATATAGTGGCTTGACGTTAGACAGTATATAGTGTAAGCATGTAATCGTAATTAACTTTTATACACTTTTCAACTTCAGAGGAATACAAACATGCAGTGAATTTGCTTTGCTGCGACCGACCTCAGTTCATTCCTAAATATATATGCCCCTGAATATATAAATTGTTGATAAATTTAAATTTATAGTAGAGTGTTTTATTGTTTTTAAAATACTGTTCTGTAAAGACAAGGGGGAAGTAGGGGATGAAAGTCATACTGTTTGCTGTGACCCATTTAAAATTATCTTCAAAGTGATGATTGAAATTCAGGGATGGTTGTCATATATTGGCAAAAGGTAAAAGGTTGAATGCATTTACATTTATAGCAGGCGACTAGGGCGGTTGCTTAGGTAACATTTACATTTAAAGCGGGTTCATTATGAATAATTTTATTTGTGTCATCCACAAGAGAACATAACAGTACCTTTGCTAGTGAACTAAACCAGAGAGAGAGAGAGAGGGGGGGGGGGGACAGAGAGAGAGGGGCAGAGAGAGAGAGAGAGAGAGAGAGAGAGAGAGAGACAGAGAGAGAGAGATAGAGAGAGAGAGTGAGAGAGAGTGAGAGAGAAAGAGACAGAGAGAGAGAGAGGGACAGAGAGAGACAGAGAGAGAGAGATAGAGAGAGAGAGAGTGAGAGAGAAAGAGAGAGAGAGAGAGAAAGAGACAGAGAGAGAGAGAGAGAGAGAGAGAGTGACTGTGTGGGACCTGCATTAGGAGAACGAATGATTTCTTTTTTGTAATGCAAGGCTATATTGCCGAGCAGAGCCCCCCCTCGCTCTCCTGTGACTTTATCTCAAAGAGACACTGGTGAAACATGTTGCCAAATGCCCTGAAGTCAACTGTGCAGAGGAGCATCATGTATACATAATTAAATCATCGCACAAGCGCATTACCTAAGAGTCGCTAATGGACTCTCTGGGCTCTGGGGGCCCCTGACACCCCCTCTATTTCAAAAGGGTGGATCTACACACCAAACAAAAGCAGCGTTGACGCAATCTCCAGCTAAGCCCTGACCTCGCTAATCCAGTATTAGCACGACACTTGGTTTTTAATTCAATGACTGGCCATGTAATGCTGACTGAATGATAAAAGGCTATATAGGCTTTATTCACAAGACAAACTAACAAACGCTGCGAAACATGATGGGGTGGTAAACAGGCTGGTGAGAAGAGGTGCTTTGTGTGTCCCCAGGCAGATGGGCACACGCTTTTAGGTGGTCGCCTGTCACTGGGGCCGGGGCTGGGACAACATGACCTTGTCCTTTTGGTTCTGGTAACGTGATAGAATTATTGTCCTGGTATCTCATCTTTCAGTACAATGTGTACTATTTTGTTTGTGTAATCCATATTTTACCGCATTATCCCATCTTATTTGTTTTTGTTATCCAATGTGAAACAAGACTTTTGGCACAAAACTCTTGAATAATAAATGTAAGAGTTCGGGGGGAGTTCTGCTTTGTGGATTCAAGGACTCAATTCCCATGCCTTTTGCGATGCACGGAACACGGCAGAAATGTTGAGTTTTATCTGAGTTTTGTCACTAAAACTCGAACCACATGCCCGGCGAGTGGCACACTTAAAGCCTGCCAGCCGTAGCCAGCGCCATGGCAACCGCCACTTCAACGCATGGATCGGCCAATCACCAGTGAGCCCCGTGATTCAGTCATCGGCAACCGCCCCCTGGACGGTCTCACCTGAGGTAGTCCGGTGGCGTTACACTCTGTGACGCCGTAGTGCTCTGCCAACGCTTCTACATCGTCTAAGTGCTCCAGTAATGGCCCATATGATCCATGGGTACAAACCCGTGACTCGTGTTATATGGCGACACAACAACGTTATGTTATGCCGTTTAAGGCTCGCCTGAAGGCCTTGAAGTGGATCAAATGGATTCACGCACAGTCGGAGCGAGCAGATATTCTGAGTAGTGGAGCCGTGGCATACCTGGATCCAGTGTGACGGAGAGACTAGGCTTCCATCGCCCAGGCTTCCACACACAGCCGTGCTCGTATGCATGTGCACGCACACACACATGCACGCACGCACGCACGCCCACACACACATACACCTGTCTGATCTTCTCTATGCCTCACAAGGCAGAAGGGCTTTGAGAGAGTGCTCTCACAAGCCCAGCCAGGGAGGAAGGAGGAAAATGGAAGTAGGTCATATAGTCGTCTGCTAGCAAGATGCACACATCGCCAGCCGCGGGCCTCACTCTGCGTTCCTACCTGCTGTGTACGGCCTGCGCAAGGCGGAGACCAAGCAGAGGAGGAGGGCGGAGAGAATGAGGAAAGGGCTCTGAAGAGATGCTGATTCCCTTTTGAACACAGCAGCAGCAGCAGCCGGCAATCACAAAGGGACTTCACAAACAGGTGTCAATATGTGCGTTGTCGAAAATCCGTCCCCACTCATTTAAAATGGCACAAAGATGAACTCAGGTAAGTCGCTTTATGTTCGGTTGTCATTAGATGTCTGGCACTGTCCATTGTGCTGAAACCGAGAGTGCCGTGCTTTCTCTCTCTGGGGACAACACCTAGGCTATTGCAGCTGGTTTAGCACCCAGCTGCACCCATAAAGGTAAACCACAATTGATGAAGCTCCACGCATTGAGTGATCATTTTCCCCAGATATCTCAGTCTCATAATATGGCAGGATCTGCCTCTAAATAACGTTCTTACAGACGAGGTAATGTATGCAGTTGCACACAGTTTGCATAATATCCTCCATGCTCAATACACCTCTGCTCATCACAAACAGCACCCCAGAGGTGAGGCACTGTCGGATAACAAGCAAAGGGCTCTTTCCCACACAATAGTCTATTTCAGCAAAGCCTTCTCTGCCTCCCGCTATTGTGAGGAGTAGTCCTCTGACGGACAGTTCGTCACTTGATAAGTACTTAGGCGTGTTCTTAAAGAATGACAAAATCTTGTCTTCCGTGTCGGCAGGCAAATTAGCCGTGCTCAAAGTCACTTAACACAGCACAAAGCAACCACCAACCCTCCCCCACCCCCACCCAATCCCCCGGCTCACTAAGTGTGTTGTGGAACGCCAAGACACACTTAGTGGCGGGTGTTATGGACAGCCCCGACGACAGATAATATGCATTAAATCAAATCTAGAATCCAAACAATACAATGATGAGATTATATCTTCCTCAAGGTGCGCGTCTCTCTCTCGCTTCGACACCTTTCAACTGCAGGAAGGGGGGGGGGGGGCTTGACAGATCGTCGGTTTGTCACCAAAGTCATGACACCCATATAGAGCTGAGCCGCTAATGCTCCCCCCCGCGGCATGAGCTAATCTCCTGCAGCAGACATAAAAATAGATAATTATCCCCATAGAACAGCCATTTCGATGCGCCGCTTGTGAATAAAGGTTTTTTTTACATCAGTGTACAAAGACAGGGCCACCCTATTCATACCACATCATCATCAGGTCGCAGATGAGGGGATGCATGCAAGGGCCGTCTGATTGGTGGGTTATCGGTTAACCAAGGGGTCCCACTGAAGCACTGAGGGGTTGCTGGGAATGCTGATTCCCACGGGTCACTGCGGTAGTGGGAGGTAATGGTTTGCCGTCTCTGGGTGATACCATCTTATTAAACAAGGGGAGGTAATGGTTTGCGGTCTCTGGGTGATACCATTTTATTAAACGAGGGGAGGTAATGGTTTGCCGTCTCTGGGTGATACCATTTTATTAAACGAGGGGAGGTAATGGTTTTCCTTCTCTGGTAGATACCATTTTATTTAACAGAGAAAAAAAAATAGACCACAATGGTCGATTTAGGTCAACACAGTCACCCTGGCCAACAAAACTTTAAATAATTAGTCAGTTAAAATAGATAAAAACAAAACCTTTCTATTGACACGCCTAACCATGTCGTCGTAGATGCTCTGAGCTGTTGGAAATTAAATGAAGAGGAGGATGGAGCTGTGGCCATGGTAAGACGCACAGAACCAGAGTAATCAAGGCAAGCTAAGGCCACTTTATTGATATAGCACTTTTCTTACACGAGGCAGACTCAAAGTGCAATCAACTCAATAGAAACATCTTCATACATACAATAAAATAGTTATTATAGAATAATTTATTGTAAACATTACTTATTTTATTTTACCTCATTTTATAATTTATAATTTTCTCCTTCTTGCACCGTGGTTGGGAGATAAGCTAAATTTTGATTCCTCTATTTGTCTTGCACATATTTTAGAATTGACAATAAAGCTGACTTTGACTGAAATAAAATCATAAAATAAAAACAGATAAGTAAAAGAAAACAAAGGCAAAGTTAAAAAATGCATTGTTTCAGCCCCCATTGTCATATCAGCGTGTTCAGCCAGTCCTCCGCCTTCAGTTCTCCTGCTACAGGTTAGCTTTCATCACTCCCAACAGAGCCTGTTTCATTGCTTGAATTCTTTCCACCTCAATACCTGGGCGACATGGGGGGGCCGAGGCTTCCCGGCTTGAACTCACAACGTCATCTGCTGGGGGTCCCATGGAGGTGGTCCACACTTGCTTGATCGTGTCCCGGTGATGTGCAGCAATCATCGCTAAAAGAAAACTAGCAGTGTGGTGCCTCCATGAAGCTACTTCTCCAGGGGTTCTTCCTGTTGTCATGGTGTGTTTACAGGGTTTCATTTTCTGGCTTCCTCTGAGGTTCAGAGGCGATGAAGTCCTGTTGAGACACACTGTGTTGACAGACTGTGTTTACCACGGCAACAGCATGTGGCTGGAGCCGGACTGGAACTGTCTTGAGTTATAGTAAATAATAGCGTTGTTTTAGCCTGGAAATCCAGACCCACATCTAGAACGCTATGCAAATAAAAATGGCCCAACTCGAAGGGCAGAACCAAGCTTGCATTTGAAAATATCACTGCACACCATTGGATAACACTACGATCAATCAGAAGAATGCAAGGGGTGACGTATCCAGACCAGCGGAGCTAACCAATAGATAAGACTCTTGCCATATCCGGTCGTTAAAACAGCAACGCTTTTGGCCCGCCAATAACAGACACACCAATGTGATTGGTTAATGTTCTGGGCCAGGGGAATCGGGGAGTGAGTATATTGCTCATTTCCAGAGTGACTCGCTGAGCAAATTCAAATTGTGCTCTTGCGAGAACTCTGGATTTCCACGGTAGCATTTGGTACGTTTACATGCACAGCTTAATCCGATTAAAGCCATAGTTGGACTATGCGCCGCAATTGGACAACTGCAATTGTCCGGGTATACATGGCAGTGAGTAAATCGATTCATAGGCCGAAACATGTCATGCCCCGGTAGGATAGTTGGCGCTGTAATCATTTCAACTAGTGGTAATAGAGCCACTGGTTGACCTCTTTACGTCACCAGCAACAACAAACTCTGCGCTCCATTGTTCCGACCTCTCGGTCGTATGCAGACTCCTCCGGCTGCTCTGCCGGGGGAGGAGTCCGCATACGACCAAGAGATCGGAACAATGGAGCGTCGGAGGAATGATATGGACCCGAAGTGAACTGACAGGTGTCTGCTGAAACATCGCTTTCTCCTCCATGTTCGTTTCAATCTGGACTTCAGAGAGTCAAAGCCAAAGCTAATTTTCCCCAATTCCTTTTCCCTCATGGGCGAGATAAACCCGAATAGGAGTCTTTAGGCCTACTTGTTGAAGTAGGCTACCAGAGAGTTGGAGAACCCGACGCAGTCTGTAAGATTCATAATATCAGAGAATACCCCCGTCAGTTCGGCCGCGGCAATGAATGAATAAAGATTGTAGTTATTTTACAACCTCGTTGATGAGAAACATTTAGAAAAACATGTACTTTTAATTCAGCCTTATAGGGGTTAACCACATTGGCACGACACCGGCTTCCTCCATCTTCTGCGCCAGCTTTTGAAATAAATCGCCTATCCGAAGTGAGTTGACAGCTGTCTACTGAAAACATTCTCCCGCCGGAGCAGCCCCTTGCCGCCCGTCCGTATATGGCATTCCCCGCTGCGGCGCAATGAATGAATAAAGATCGTAAACACGTCGGGAGAAAAAAACATTTATTTTGACAGATGTGCCCGAAGTTACTACTTTACAACCTTGTTGATGACCCACATTTAGAAAAACATGTACTTTTAATTCAGCCTTGGGTGAACTCGAAGCGTAGTGTCTGTGTGCTTCCACCTTTAATGAATGCATGTCATGCGCGCTCCCGCGGCCGGGACACAATTCTTATAGGGGGTAACTATATTCACCGGCTTCCTCCATCTTCTGCGCCACCTTTTTAAATAAATCGCAGTTTCTCGTTTTCAGACGGCGACAACAAAAACATGACTATCGTCTCCTTCTACCTCCGGCTCACGGCCCCGGGAAAAGATCTCGAGCATGCGCAGAACGCAATTCAACGCATAATCCAATTCGACTCTGTACATGCACACTTAACTCAACTATGAACCAAATTATCTAGGGTCTTAATTCGACTATGAGTTTAGTTTAGTTTAGTTTTATTTCTTTGTGCAAGATAAACAAAATCACAAAAAGAAAAGATACACATAGATATACATAAATGCACGGGTGGGACAAAAGAAACCCCAGAGGGCTTATAAAGGATGCCCACCTAACATTAAATTACAATAAGGTAAGGTAAAGAAATAAAGAACGAATAGTGAACGAATTAAAAAATAATAATAATAATAATTAAATGAAAAGACAAAAACAACTACAAAATCATGATTCAAATGTAATAGTGCAATTTAAGTGCTTATGTTCAAAAAGCAGAATAAAGAAATAACTGACAAGCAAAAAGACAATATAACAGTCAATATGTTAATGTAAGCTTTAAGAATGAGATCGTTTTTGAGATGTTTTTTGAAAGTACCTAAAGATTGTTTTCGGAGTGTAATAGGAAAACTGTTCCAAATGACCTAAGGCCAAAGGGCCTCTATGCCTGATTGAAAACTAGCCAAGATTTGTTCTGTAAAATTGACTGTGAAGGAGATCTACAGATCTGGTCTGATGACTATGGATCTGTGACCTGGTTATAAAAAAACTATACTACTTGTCATATAACCCCAATGTTTCTCGCTAATTTATTGGACACCGTTGATATATGTTTTTTCCAACTGAGTTTATTATCAATAAAAACCCCTAAAAACTTTATACTGGAAACATTTGCAAGTGCATTGTTCGCCATAAAAATGGGCTGGATATGATCAGATAAAATAATATTTTTAGGCTTAAATATCATATAAGCACACTTCTCTACATTAAGGGATAATTTGTTGAATTTGAACCAGTTATCCAAGCGATTAAGTACGCTATTCATACGAGCAATCAACTTGTGTTCGTCTTTATCGGTAATAAAAATGTTTGTGTCATCAGCATACCAAATAAAAAGAGCTTCTTTAGATATTAAATGCAAATAATTTATGTAAATAAGGAATAAAAGAGGTCCAAGTATGGAACCTTGAGGAACTCCGCACTGTAGATGACTATAAGTTGAGTTAGCGCCATTCCATACTACATACTGTTTCCTGTTGAACAGATAACTTTGAAACCAATCAAGCTCAATCCCAGAAACCCCATGAGCCTGAAGCTTAGTCAATAATATATTCGGATCAACAGTGTCAAAAGCCTTGGATAAATCAATGAACACTCCAATTGTGAGTTCCTTGTTGTCTAAAGCTGTAGATATTCTGTTAACTAATTGGACCAGGGCCATAGAGGTAGAATGTTTGACACGGAAACCATACTGATAATCATACAATAGGTTATTGTCTTTAAGATGTGTAATTAATCTATTATATACAATTTTTTCGAGTATTTTGGAGAAGCAAGGTAATAAAGAAATTGGTTTATAGTTTGAAAATATTGATCGATCCCCATGTTTAAATATTTGGAATAACCTTAGCCCATTTCAGTTGGTCTGGTACTACACCTGTTTGAAGACAACAGTTAAAAATATGACACAGTGGTTTTACAATAGTGGGGAGACACAGCTTCACTAATTTTAGTCATCAAAACCAGCACTTGTTGACTTTAGACGTGATACAATATCACATATTTCTTTTTCATTCACTGGAGAAAAAGTTAATAATGGGTGACTGGAATGAAATCCTGTACCATGAGAATAAAGTGGTGTTTGAGGGATTTTTGCAGCCAAAGCAGGACCAATATTGACAAAATAATGATTGAATTCTTCTGCAATTTCAGTAGGATCCTCAATACTAGAATCATTATTATAAAATATGCGTTGAGAATTACTTTTGGATGTGGGTTTGTTGATAACTTCATTAATGATGGCCCATGTCTTTTTCATATCATTTTTTAATTTATAAAATTTCTGTTGGTAATATTTTCTTAGATTTTCTCAACGTATGGTTGAGATTATTTCTGTATTTTGAATAAATATAAAAATTCAGGGGAGAAGGATTTATCAGGTAATTTTTGTATAGTTTGTGTTTTTTTTATATGCTTTTTTTTAGCTCTTTGGTCAGCCAAGATTTGTGAGTTTTGGGTTTGATGGATTCTTCAAATGGAAAGGATTCATCGAAAATGCCAAAGAATTCATTGCTAAAACTAGAATATGCTTTAATCAAATTATAAGTTGACAAAGTTGAGTCCCATTTATTACCAGATAAATTCTCCTCAAACTTTTTTATATTTGACATCCTGAAATTCCTTAATAACATTTTGGTAATGTCTGTATCTATTTCATTGCGGTGATAAGCTGTAAAAATAGGAAGATGGTCTGATATATCAGTAACTAATATACCAGATAATCCGTTTTTATTTGTATAGTTAGTAATGATGTTGTCAATTATAGATTTACTTGATGATGTTATTCTAGTGGCTTGTGATATAAGGGGATGGAAAGCATTAGCAAATAATGTGTTCTCAAATTTTTCTGAAATGGTGTGAAGTAAATTTATATTAAAATCCCCTAATATGAAACACGGCTTCCTTTCTTTCTCAATGGAATTCAAAAGCTTGTCCAGATTATTAACAAAGGAGTTAACATTACCATTTGTATGAGTATTGACTATGAGTAACCCAATTCAATTTGATTTTAGCTCGACTAAGGTGTATACATGCATCTTAGTAATCCAATCATAGTTGGACTAACCCAATAATTTGACTTTCTTGAGTGTCATGTAAATGCACTGATTGTTTAGCAAGGTCAGTTAAATAATACTATGTGGATTCGGTGGCGATGAAATCCACAGAATCCCTTTGCTGCTTAAAAGACTGATATTACAGAGTTAGGCCAAATCTAAAGTCTGAAAGCAATCAATCTCAAATCTGGGTGAACAGAGCGTTTCACTTTTGTTCACTTTATATTTGTTTCAACCAATGACGTTGCTGATAGCGGGGACCTGTAAGCACCTATTTGGCAAACAGGGAACACAGACTCGGCTAGTAGTAGTAATCTTTTCCCACTGGGCAGGCAAGCTTAAATGTCCTTATTAAAAAGTGTCTGTAAAGGCTTCAAATTAACACGGCGTAGACCGTGAAATACAGTTGAACAAAACAGGAAACAAGGCGTTACTGAAACGACCCTTTTCAGCCCAGGCTCCCCCCAGAACCAAAAGTTGTGCCGTAACACGGTAAGACCGCCAAATAATCCCAGATATTTATGGATCGCACCTCAGGGGAATCCTAAGCACATTTGGTGATCCCCTTTATGGCGGCGGTGGTGTGAATCTGCTTCCCCGAATAACAAAGTGTCCTTCATAACGCCGGAAGCTAGCCGGCGTGTTTGCTACGGTAATATACTGCATATTACCTGGCCATTTTCCACGGCTCCGATACCAGTTTGCAGTTTTTATACTCTGTTCTTGTTTCGCTTTTTACGACAAGCGCATAATGAAAAGAACACGAGCAATGAATACTAAACACCAAACACAATTCAAATTCCCGAGGACCAACACACCGCTCTTCGCTCACACACAGCCCCAGTTACCGAGGAACGGTATCCTCACGCAGGGGAAGGCGGCGGAGAGAAGATAGACGGGTAGGGAGACGCGGGGGTGCGTGCAGCCAGATGAAGTAAATAACCAAAAGCACCGAATATCAACGGCTGCACACTCGAGATAAAGTGAAACTTTTGCGGCCCGGTCTATTTCTGGAACGCGCCTCCGCCCTTCCCGCCGTAACCTCATTACAGCAAATATCACTGTTCTAATGTGCCTCTCTTTCTAACAAGTAAGTCTGGGGTTTTTGTTTTTTTCACCTTCACTTGTGAACACCTTACCAAGGGACTCCACTGCATCTTCTTCAACAAAGATGGAAGATTACAGACACACCCGTCATCAGCCCCCATCATTCCCCCCCCCCCCCTCCCCCCCCCAAACCACAAATCCCGCCTCCCGTGATGGATATCAGCGAATCAAACGGCCAGTTCAACCTCTAACCCTGATTCACAGCCGCATCCGAACCTTTGTGTCATAGAGGAAGAATGAGAGAGAGAGAGGAAGAGAGAGAGAGAGAGAGAGAGAGAGAGAGAGAGAGAGAGAGCGAGCGAGAGAGCGAGAGAGCGAGAGATCGAGAGAGCGAGAGAGAGAACGAGAACAAACCCCGGCACCGTGTGTCGGCCAATCCTCTCACCTCTCACTTTACCTTGGGCTGCAGCTCCGACTGTGTGCGGGGAGATTGGATTGCTGCGGCCCACAGCCCCGGCAATCCTTCTCCTCCTCCCGATCCTCCGTACGGGCACGGGGGAGGAATCCATCAGAGGCTGTGTCAGAGTCCCCCCCCCCCGTCAATGGCCTATTAGGCTCCAGCAGGTCGATAGGTAACTAATTGAGGGGCTTCTCCTGCGCTCCTCCACTCGCGGCGCCGTCTGTCCACCGGGCCCTCGGGCCGGGGGAAGTGGCGTGCGTGGTGTCCTGTAGCCCAGGGCCAGTGGGGCTCCCGGGCCCCGCCATGATTGGCCCGTCTGATTGATGCGCCGGGCGTATGCGGTACGCAACCGCATCCCATATTGCCACATGAATCACCAGGGTTGCCTTTTTATTTATTTATACCGGATTGTATTATTTTGGAGGAGGGGGGGTGTGCTTCTTTATTTATATTCCCTTCGCTGTACTATAAGCGAAGGGAAGGGACGGGACTGGTGCTGCTCGGTGTGAACTCAGAGGGTATCCCCCATCGCGTCTCGCTGCCGGCTGGGCTCAGTTCACTGTTTGGCTACTGATGAGCTCAGAGAGAGATATGGGGCTCAGGGACTCTCTCTCTGTCGGTCACCACAAGCAATGAAGCCACTGAGGCTGTAGTCATCGGTTCCAAGTGAAGGGATCCTTGTCTATAAGTGTCTATAAGCACGTTCAACCCAAGAGATATGAGACACATGCTGCATGGCAAGCGAATGCAGCGCAGGCGTCTTTACTGCTAGTAAATATTGAATAAAGGGAATGTGAATGTGTGTGTCATGGTTGAGCTCTGTATGTGTGTGTGTGTGTGTGTCGGTGTGTGCGTGTGTGTGTGTGTGTGTGTGTGTGTGTGTGTGTGTGTGTGTGTGCAGTAATGCATGTAAAGGGCTGGATGGGTCTTGCTGATGGTGGTTGGCAGCATGTCAGTTTTAACACAAGCGTTGATGCGTCAAAATCATGAGCCGAGGCAATGACATCATCGTGTGACGGCCAGCAACACTATGATCATGCAAACACAACACATTTCCATCTTCTGCCTTTTCAATTCATCTCCCTGCATCTTTATATATTTCAACTTATATTTCAACATTGATGTATATATGTAAAAAGTACAACAAATTTAAACGTTTGTTTTGACAGAATTAATGAAAGGCCGAAATCTATCATTGAATCTGCATAATTGATACTGCATAAGCTTTATTACATTCTGGAATCCTTTTCATAATGTGTGACCTATGGGTAGACAACTCCTTAGATTATTGAACACATGTTCTGAACCCCTTTCAGAGCTGTGCAGGTAGGGTGTCCGGTTCGAGACAGTGTCAGGACAGGACTGTTTCAGCACTTTTGAGACCACAATAATGAATGCAGTACATTTAGAGCAATCCAAGTGAATACAGCGATTCTTCAGAATGTGGTCGGTAGACCCTGTAATTAAACACAGCAGCTAATGAGTCCCTTGTTTCCACCATCGCCATGGAAATGGGACGAACATTCTGGAATGCATTTGTACATTTTGGATGTGTCAGATCACATCGGTTCTGCTCGAATCGGTTCACCTCGGAGCTGTATACAGAAATTGGGTTCCCTTTAGTGTCATTGAATATCCATAATGCACCATGAAGAAATGAATGAATAAACTTGAAACTTGAAGCTTATTTATTTATTATGCTTATTTCCGCATTATCTCCCATGATGCATCGAGGTTCTCCTTGTCATCAGATTCATCCAATAGAGATCATCCGGCACATGCTGCTTCCTAATGCACAGAGCGGGTTGACGTCTAACATGTGTTTGCTTGTTTACAGGACCACAGCACATAATGTAGATAGATATCTGATGCCTAGTTAGGGCTCAAATTAGCTTTTAATCGTGTCCTATAGACAACGGGTTCCCTATGGAGAGCATGAGCAGGCCACTTATAACAAGATATTAGATTCCTCCCTAGTGTCCTCATTGATATTGTATATGTTTTGCGGATTGTTTCTCTTTGTCTGATTCCTCAGATCAGGTTTATCAAAGCAGAAGTTTGTTTGTTTTGTGCCAGTTTTGCTTTCTCCTTGATGTGAGAGTAAAGAAAATGTACTTGTTCTGAAACCTCAACCTTGTGTCTGCAATTGTCTCGGAATCCCCAGTCCCAATGTGTCCTTTTCTGCCTTTTAAAATATTATATTAAATGCATATTAAATGCTAGCATCTGTATTCATTACTTCTTCATCGTAGCCCTGAGAATTGGAAAAGCAGCCATTTGGTTCAGTTCATTGACCAACGTATTACAGGATGAGTACTTACAAACATTTGTTCTGTTTATTTGATCTAGAAATCATGAAATTATCTTTTGTATAAAAGTAACCTGCATGACAGAGGTCGCTGGCAGACCTATATAGTGCCATGATTAATGTTGTTTTTGGCAGTGTGTGAAGGGGGAAAGTGGACTGCAGTTAAAATGCTGACATTTTTCAAGCCCCACTACTCTGGGAAATTGCCACTTATCAAAAGTTCACATTCTGTACCTGGGAGCTGGCAACCTAAGAGATGACCACCCCATACTTTTCTCACGGATGTCGACAGGAGACCTGCCAAAACCTTTTTCACTGCAATTATCTTCTTTTATTCAGCAAGCCAAGTTTCAAGAATTTGATTCATTGGAAAGAGAAGATGGCAGCGTCAAAAGTTACGAAGGCTACAGGAAGCAAATAAATGTACGTTTGGCCATGCATGCAGAATATACTTACGGAGCGGACCAATGGGATTGCGAGGAGGGCTAGCATGCGACAGTATCAACTTTAAATCCATCATCAGAATCAACAAACATCCATTACTCTCTGTGTGGCTGCACTCTAAAAGTTGTCATTCTGGCTAGCACTGGAAAGCTCAAAGGAGAGAAAACGTGCAGGAGGGGTGGTCTGTGAAGGGTGGCGGTAAAGCCTTCTGATTTATAGGCCGTGCCAGTTGTCTTCGGACGTGGTTGTGGTGGAGCACAGAGGTCTTCCCGAGAACAGTTCTCCGCATGTCATTTATCATCCTGCACTCCTTCCCGCACTTTCTCTCCCTCTCTTCCAGAGGCCGCAAGCCCGTGAGTCTGACTTCAAACCCAAGTCACGATGGTGAAGGACAACAGTGGACAGAAAAAGGAAGGGGACTGATAATGCAGAGGCATTGTGGGACAGTTACCTGGGGGCCACGGGGGTTTTATAGAATAAGGGGTTGAAAAGCGGACATGCTTGATTACTCCGAGAGTAATTAAGTTTGGCTTGATAGCCGCTTAAATGGCTTTCCAAGTACCTGGCCATTAGAATGAGTGCCGCACAGCCGTTAACTGGGCACAGTGAACCTGAAACTGTACACACTCTCTACATCTCCTTTGTTGGACGGCCTT
>NC_140287.1:5125660-5198160 GCF_964030765.1 Micromesistius poutassou
TTCTTACACTAAAGTAAAAATAGAAATGTTGAAATGCATGAATGTTTGAGCGGACTGATAACTCTCTAATGGCATCGCTCAATGAGACCATTAATGGATTTGTCATAGTACCACAGGAAATTATGAATTAGGACCTTACTGACTGTGAGACGTGTGTAATACCGCCATCTGGCGGACGTATTGTGTAACTTCATGTCATTTCAATGTTCGTCATGCAGCAGATACTTATTCATTCGTAAAGCCGACGAGAGAGAGAGAAAATGCCATTGAGAGAGGTCGAAAAGAGCGAAAGGATAGAAGAGAGGAAGATCCGTGTGTGTGTGTGTGTGTGTGTGTGTGTGTGTGTGTGTGTGTGTGTGTGTACTTTTCAACGTAATGACTGTTCTTAAGTAAACCATTGTCAAACCGAAGGCACTCTATATTTAATCGTCCACCGAACATAGGCTTTGTTTACCAAAAAATCACGAAACAAAGCCGAGGCATTTGCATCTTTAGTGAAAGAAGAATCTCTCATTTGAAAAAGATGCAGGCGGTTCCACGGCCACACTGAAGCAGCACACGCTCACAGACATACACACGCACGCACAAACACACGCACGCACACACACACACACACACACACACACACACACACACACACACACACACACACACACACACACACACACACACACACACACACACACACACACACACACACTCACTCACTCACTCACTCACTCACTCACTGGTGCGGTGCCCATAACGCAAACGGCTTGTGCCGTGGATGTTCCGTCGGCTCCTCGCTTGGGAATCGAAAGTAGGGAAATAAAAGGTTTTATTGACGTCAAACGTGAATATAAATGAGCTCAACAGGCGACGACAGCGACGACGAAACGACCCTCCACCGGATCACATCACACCCAACGATTACGCGTTCTCCCAGATCGAGCCAACCCCGAGTTATTCCTTTGCTTTGCTTTTATTGAACCAAAGCTTTCACCAACACCCGTTGAAAAGAAAGTTGAACTCAAGATGTAGAGCTGACGGCCAAAACTATCCCTCCATGAATCTTGAGTCAGGGGGTAAGTCGCTGCGAAACTGCGATCTGATTGCAGAGCGAGAGCCACCAGTGGACACCGGGAGACAAGGAGTCTTTTTAGAGCCACCGGTGCGGACCCCACCGGCATATCAATCACTGTCCCGGAGAAGGGAGGCGTCTGATTCAGGAGCGAGGGGCATTCTGGAGAACAGGTCTGGATTCTGAGATCCAAGAAAAAGAGGACGAGGACAGAAATTGGCCGATAAACAAATGTGAACCCAAATCCTCCTCCTCCTCCTCCTCCTCCTCCTCCTCCTCCTCCTCCTCTTGCCGCGGGTGCGCACCGGCGCAGAGGATCGGAACCCGCAGCATCATCGATTCGCGGTTTGATTTGGGAAGCCGTTCTGGACGCGCTGTAGGTGACCGTGGCGAGCGATACACGTGGAGCGAGGCTTCCCCCCGAAGAGGAACATACCCATTTTGAAGCATGAAGATCAGGATATTGTTTTTGTTCGTTTGGTCTGCGGCATTTTTGGCGGAGCTGCAGTGCGCGCAGTGGCCAAGGACCACCACCGGGTTCGATGCCCCTCCGTCGGACTCGGGCAACGCCAGTGTGGACACCGGTGGTGGGAAAAGGGATATGAATCAAACAATTAGTTCCAGGCAAAAGAGAAGAAACCTGGCGGTGGATTTTGCGGTGCCTTCTCTGCTGCGCAATTATCTGAGCGAGTTCATCAAAAGACCGCTGAACGGGGATTGTCTGACTTTCAATGGCTGCTATACTGTGCGTGCCAACTTGCAGATGCATTGTATACCTTTGCAAAAGACAATATCAACTTTTGCGGACTCGAAGTTGGCCGCGGTGGAGACGGCTGGCGGGAACGCGTCCAGCGCCGGACGGCTCCCGCCTCACGTCACCACGCGGCCGCTGTCCAAAGTTCTGAGTCTGGGCTTGACTAAAGCCAGCCGAAAATCGAACCAAGTCGTGGTGGAAATAGGGGAGGATGTGGTGAGGACGGGATGCGGTGGACTGTTGGTCTACGAGGAGGCCCCCGTATTTACTTTGGAAATGGACCTCACAACTATCCTGGAATGGTGGCTCGGAGCGGAAGGGGGCCGGCTCAGGGTTCGGCTCATGCCTGAGAAAAGAGCGCAGGTCCCCGGGATGGAAGACAAATACACCGCGGCTATACGGGCTGCGGACCCACGCCTCTTTCTTCAGATAGCCTCGCGGGGTAAGTTCACCGATCTCCTTTATATCAGCCTGTCTGTCAGTCAGTCCGCTTTTCCCCTCCCGAGGCCTCGAGCTATTTCTCTCCTCCACTTTCTCTCTCTATTCGAGACTTCCATCGAGACCGACGACTGCATACAAATGCTAGCACGCAGGCTGTCACACACACACACACACACACACACACACACACACACACACACACACACACACACACACACACACACACACACACACACACACACGAACTGACAAGCACAAACACACACACACGCACGCGAACACAGACACACACACACACACACACACACACACACACACACACACACACACACACACACACACACACACACACACACACACACACACACACACAATCACTCAATAAAAAGTGGAAAGCTCAATCCGGCTGCAAACCTTTTCAAAGATGTAATAAAGCCTAATGACACGTCGGCTATCAAATCAGGTGGATAGCCGTCTACCACCTGCGTACACCGCAAGTTCTCTGTCGTCGCCCGCGGACTGTCTCATTACTCATTTGTGAAAAGTTTGTGACAAGACCTCTACAAGTGTGTCTAAATATAGGCTGAGAGTGGCCCTGAGGAGGTCCTTGAAACCTGGATCACCTCCGTGTTTCCCACCCAGGTGTACCTCCTTTGTTCAATCCCCCCGAGCTGTTGTCTGTCTGTTGCTCACCGACAGAGGGAGAGAAGCGCAGGCTGGAGAGACTCTAGACAGAGAGAGAGAGAGAGAGAGAGAGAGAGAGAGAGAGAGAGAGAGAGAGAGAGAGAGAGAGAGAGAGAGAGAGAGAGAGAGAGAGCGCGAGAGAGAGGGTTTGTTTTGATGAAGCACAAATGAAGCGGTTATCTCCCAGAAAGCTTTAGCACTCAATACTCAAGGGGGGAGGAGGAAGGGGGGGGGGGGTGAGAGAGGAAGGGGAGTCTCCCCTTCGCTCCTCTTAGGGACGGCACAATCAGGGTAATTGCTTAATCACTTTGACGAGGGAGGCTGAGAGAGGCCGACGATTTACCAACGGAAAACTGTCAGACGCACCAAATCTGATCTCACGAAACTGATAAGACGCCCCCGTCGTCAGTCCCCTCCCCTCCCCTCCCTCACACCCACTCCGCCCCATTACTGTCATCACCGTCCCGTTGTATTCTCTCACGAATCAGGGAACACACACACACACACAAATACAAACACATACACACACACACACACACACACACACATATTCTCACACTCATCGGAAGCAAAATCATATTAATATATGTATTATTCATTCACTTCTTGTGGGAACATCTAATCTATCCCTAAGGCTACAGCTGTTGTATACATTAAATGCATTGCTGCATACACAGCAATGCATTTACTGTGTACAATAGCATCGCAACGCACACATGGCCGTCACCCGCGTGACCCAATCGAGGTCGTAGACACCGTTAATAAAAACTAGGACTGCACGTGGGGATAACAGTGTCCTGGAGAGGAGGGCAGGTGCGCTAAAGAGTTGACCTGCACTTTATTAATCCCGCTTATGTTCACCGGGCAGTTTCATATATACAGGCTACCGGAGCATCGTTAAAAGCTCTGCATCATTAGCCCGCTCCTAGCTAACCCACCGCTACAGCAGGCCCCTGCTAACACTAACACCGCGGCCAGGCCGGTGTGTGTGTGCGGTCACGATCAGTCCGCACCATTAGCAGAACAAGCTCCTGACAGCAGCGGGCTGATGGGCCAAAGGTGCTTCTGCGATGTTGTGGTTGTTTTCAACACTGGAACTAAAAAAAGCGGGGAAATTGCTGCTGAGTAAACGCATGAGATGGGGTACTTTCCTTTTTTGCTTTTCATGAAAAAGTACACCGGTTTGACCGCGTGGACTTTAAGAGACCCCCCCCCAAAATAATGATTTGGCTCACAGCCAAATCCCAACGTTGATGTTGTTCCACCTGAAAGGTGAATATTTGGGAAGTTCAGTTAACAGAAGGGGGAAGAAGAAGATAGTTCTGGGCATATTAACTTTCACCGTGGTACGCCTATAGGACTTTGTTTGCCGTCGATACTGTGGTGGAGCCCTGCAGGATAACGCTAGCTTTTTATCCTTAGCAAAACATTTGCTCTTGCTATTCCATCTTCCCTCCCCTGCGCCCCTCGACGACCCAGCGCACTTGTTGCTGTCCTCGTCGAAGTTAAAGTTGTGCAAAGTTCAACTACGAGTGACACGTTTGTGCCCTCCTGTTGCCCTCCTCTCTTTGTCGGTCGCGAAGGCAAACCGCGACGCAACACGAAGATGACAACGATGTCCAAAGTATGATCTGTGACTGTGGGCGATCAGTCGATGGGCTGACATTTAAAGCTTGTATCAATCAGTCGCTAATGGCGAAATCGATGGCGAGTCCGAACGACATGCCACTTCATTATTTATGCGTTTCAATAATCAATCAGGTCTCCAGGAGTCACCCCGATTACATGCACCCCTCACCCCCCCCCCCCCCCCCCCCCCATCAACCGCCGTAACCCCGGGGGCTTTTCCCCTGTCGAACCCCGAACATAGTCATCATCATTCAAACATGTCTCAATGTCAGCCGTGACAGCGTCACTGGGGAGCTACGATCCATACTGGATTTGAAATCTGCATTTGTTGCCCCGCACGAACAAAGTGGGAGTACCATAGGGGAAACTAGTCGCTCACTGCTTGTTTACGCTTTCTTGTCTTGCCTGTGGGTGCAGTGCAGGGTACAATTTATCAAAATATTTGATAGTTTTGGGAGCCTTAATGGAGTCATTCCTTAGCATTGGCGTAGTACATCCTCGATAGATTAACATCTAACACTTGAAACGTTTCCGTTGGGTTTTTTGGTTTTTGCATTTTGTGCAAATAATACTGTAGCTCTGCCTGACCCAAAGAGACGGTGCTTGTATTTCAACTTCCACTATTAAGACTAACGCATGCTGAGTATCATCACGATAGTACTTTTATTGAATCAGCTTTTTTTGTGCCTTTTATGGACGGGACAGCAGGTTGGTGATTAGAGGGAATGACATGTAGGCTGTAGCATTGGACCCCATGTGGTAAATTGACCCTGCGTCGCTACGAGGTGTACGACCCGCACGCGGGGTTCAGTCTGCGAGCCGCCCCCACTCCCTCAAAATCTGACGTGCGCCGCATGCGGTCACCGCCGTGATCCGGGTGGCTGAGCAATGGCGAACAATTTTGCAACATTCCACGGCATGGCGCCTATGTCTCGCGCAACTGCGCAAATGAATAGAAAAGTGAACGCATTCGAACGAGGCTGTCCCCTTGAACCCGCAGCAGTTCATCTGTGGCGGTCAGGTTGCCACAGGGATGCTGTCAGGGTAGTCCGACAGCTCATTTGTCTCCACTCATAAGAGGTGGAGCCACCATTCGTTAGGGGTGGAGAGACTAGGCTACTCCGCTACTCCCCCCCCCCCCCCTCGCAGATACAACGGCCCTACCTCCTCCTCATTAACATTCTGCCGGCGGCCGTATCACACACTATGCGCCGGAGAGTCGCACGTTCGTGGCACCAATGTGTCGCCCTGTTGGGTTTCTGCAGGCGTCGTTCCGTGAGTGAGGCAGCGTGTGGGTAAATACTGATACGGCGACTGATGAAGAGAAAGAAGCCGTTAGCCATATTAATGAATCCACCGGGTTGTAGTTAATGCTGGTGTCACCGTTATGGAAATGAGCCATACTTAGGGTGACTTTGCCCATGTTTTTCCTCTTTTCACCCCCTACTTTACATGCGTCTTTTTCGCTGTACCTCTCTCTTTAGCCTCTACGGTTTGTTGATGTTTCTTTTTGATTAATGGTGAAGCGAATGTGTCTCGGGTACCGGGGGTATAACTAAACAGTTACTTACAGTGCGTGTGTGCGCGCTCGACATTGGAAACACTGCGACACGTGGTGTTGACCTACTTTTGCTCAACAATGTTTAGCATCGCCAAATAATGTTTTCTTTTTGAGGCGATGGGGATGGGGGGTTCACCACTTGACGTGATTATCGAGCGTGATCGGATATAAGATTGCGTCTTCTAATCACGCGCCATATGAGATCGCTGTTCAAAGCAATGCTCTCGAAAACTAAAGAGGTTCCTACAGCTTTGTACCGCTAATCTTTTTGGTTTCGTCTCCCTGCAATTAAGCTGTTCGTTATCACTATTCTAATAACCTAATAGGATTTGGGCTCTCTGATGTGCGATACCGCCTTCACAGACACGGTCAACCTATTTTCTTTCAAAGCTTCGCAACAGCTGGCCCTCTTGCACGTGTCGTTTCATCCCGTCCCGGCTAAAAAAAGCAGCGTTGGAGAGACGGGACCTCAGAAGTGCTTTGAGTCACAGCAGACAGAACGAAAGAACGTTGCGTTGTCACGTGGCTGCGCCGTGTTAGCGGGCCGCGTGGAGCTCCGTCACTTCGTGCTGCATTCCTTTATAATCTAATGGGATTGTCGTTTCCCAAGCCCCCTTATGACAGACCACCTCCCCCCCCCCCCCCAAGAAGAGAAAATAAAACCCTGCCTAATGGGACATGATTTTTCATGAAGTAAGAGGTGTTTTGTGTGTTTAGGTAAGAGGTGCATAGTGGTGTTAGAGGTGTTTAGGTAAGAGGTGTTTTGTGTGTGTGTTTGTGTGTATGGGGGGGGCGGCATTTTCCACTGCCCACAGGCGTCCATGGGGCCAGGGAGTTGAGCACACAAGCACCTTTATCACTCTCCCCTCGTTGCCAGGCTTGTTTGTTTGTCGTCTGTTTTTATTAGCAGGCCGCTCGGGCTGTTCAGCGTCTCAGATAGGAGTGAGGAGGGGGGGGGGGGGGGGGACCCCCTCAATACACATTTGAAAGATAGGGGCATAGTAGAGAAAGAGAGAATTTAGGGAATTGTCCATTGTCTCTATGGGAAAAAATCTGGTAACTCCTGGAATAGAATTTTATAAGGAAAAGCTTTTAAAAAGATTTAATGAGCTATAAAGATGTTAACTTTCTGGGTGTGAAAGCGAGAGTGTGTGTGTGTGTGTGTGTGCCTACAGGCATGTGTGTGTGCATGCATGTGTGTGTGTGTGTGCGCGTGCGTGCATGTATGTTTGTGTGTGTGTGTGTGCGTCCACTAGGGAGCACTGGGGTGCTTTCAGGCGACATCACACATCCTCCTCCTCCTCCTCCTCGTGGCGGTACCCTCCTGCCGACTTCCCGTCCCCGATCCCTCTGGAGCACAGAGAGCTGGGTGGAGCCGGCGGCTCGCGGCCTCCTCGGCACACAGCGACAGCGTCGAGCCAGAGAGGCGCAGAACTAAACAAAACTAACTAGCGAGAATGTGCAGCGAGACTGTCCTGCCGTCTGCCAACTGGATGACTTTGGCTGGACCTTGTGTTGCACGCTGCACGTTTGCCACGCAGTTCATTAAAGGAAGCCACTGGCCATTATTTTGCACGTTGTGAAAAAAAGGCGTGCACGCAAGAATGCATCTGCAGACACACGCACGCACGCACGCACGCACGCACACACACACACACACACACACACACACACACACACACACACACACACACACACACACACACACACACACACACACACACACACACACACACACACACACACACACACACACACACACATAGACTCGCCCCCGCTCGCTATGTCTTGTTGGCTCTCTGTTTGTCAGCCTCTCTCTCTCACACAGGCAAAGGCACAGGCACACATACACACACACACCCACCCCCACCCCCACACCCACACACACACACCCACTCTTATACACACTCTAACAACATCGGCGCTTTTGCTGGTGGTGCTGCTGAGTTAAAAAAGAAGCAGCAGCAATTAGCTGTAAAAGAGGGTCACAGTGGCTGGAGAGAGGCCTTCATTCACTGGGCTGTCAACATCACTGCATCACTGCTCGTCTCCCTGTCCTCCCACCGCTTCTGCTGACCTGGCCAGTGCCCCTGGAGATAAGACAACACCTCACGCTTTCTTTGTTTAGGGGGAATTATTCAGCGCAAACCCAAGGAGAACACCGGCTGCTTGGCTGCACACACATCCCTCACGCCCTTCGCTTCCTTCAACACAAGGATTTGTCGACAAGAAAACCACCTGCGTGACCTTGGGTGGGGGAAGCGTGCACCCACACGGGTGCTGCTGACAATCAGGGGAGTCAGGGAGCGTCACTCTTTCATTACGCCCAATCAAGGAGAGCGATTTGCCGTTTCCGTTCTACATTGGAACCAAATTCTCTGGGATTTAAACGCGACTGAGCTTCAGACGGTGTATGCTACTCATTAAACACATTGAACAATACCTGAGAGAAAGCCGGTGTGCCTCGGTGGAGTCTAGAGAGAGAGAGGACTACAGCTACAATCAAATTGGATTTTAAGGCTAATTATTACTGAATGCATGCTATAAATTGTGTGGGCATCATCAGGGAGAGTGTAGAGGCAGAGACAGCCAATGCGATTACGGAGACGGCATCGCACTAAACATCTAATGTCTGCTTGTTTGAATGCCACAAAACACCTGAAAACTGTTAGCTGTGAAAGATATTAATATTTATATATATATATATATATATATATATATAAATAATATATATTAAAAGGATGCCAGACTCCATACTTTTACCTAAGAAAAGTGAATCCGACGCCGTGCTTCCATCGCAGCGGAAAACAATAGCTGTCACACAGGACCGATGGCAGCTCCTTCAAGGCTTGGTTGCAGAAGGAGACGGGTTTGAGGACAGTTTGCGATGCATCCGTTTGTGCGTGACGCTCTGCTTAAAGAACCGTGTGAGCACGACAACATGAAGCGAGCGGAAACGTGTCAAACAAAGCAGATAATCGGCCTACACCACGACACAAGGATTTGATGCAGCCCTCGTGACGTCCAAAGTCAATATTGGAACCTGCACCATGTAACCTTTTTACTGCGACTCGTCACTCGAACGAGCAAGTTGTTCAAGAGATTCATCCATCTTTAAACAGTTTTTCTGGTCCACATCCCACCCTCCACCCCGCCCCCCTACACACACACACACACACACACACACACACACACCTGAGGAAGATGATGTAGCCATAACTTTAACTACAACTCAAACCAGTAGAGATTGCTAATGGGACAACATACATCTTGCAGGTTTAGATATAATTCACCAGACGTATGATGCATTGGCCACCAGAGTTAGTTTATCTAAAGCAGTGGTTGTCAAAATGGGGTACGCGGGGTACCCCCTGGGGGTACTTGGATTGATCTAGGGGGGTACTCAAAATTGATCTGTGATTTACCTTCCCAAACAGTCCTGTGGCTGGCTGAAGTGTCAGAACCAAAGATAAATGTATTGCGGCGCAGTCTAATAACACTCCCCTCCTGCTTAGCCATGATGGAAAACTCAATCTCTAAAAGATCTGCACAGCTGGCTCTCGGTTGTTGATCGACGTTGCCATGACAACAGAGATGCATTGTCTAAAAGTCAACTAGAAGTTTTCCCTCTTAAGCTGACCCCACACTACAAGATAAATGTCCCGATATCGTGGCCGATTTGCCCCTTACGAGAATTGGGGTGGCGTTCCCATGGCAGCCGAATCGGGACGAAAATCTGCCAAGATTATCCTGTCTGCCGTAGTGTTCTAAGATAGAATCTCATAAACTTAAGGCCACCGGATCTCAAAATCGGGGTTATCCAACATGATAGATATTTTCGGAATGTTGAGTGTGTAGTCAACATAATAGCGACGCATGCGCGCACACACACACACACACACACACGCACGCTGACCCGAAGGTGCTCCATTAAATGGTTTTATATCTTAAACAAATTCCGTTACAAATAGGAGGCGTGTAGCATCAATATCCTAACTAAAAAAAGTAAGTCTGACACATTTTGCAGATTGTAAATTGATATGAGACATTGTAAACGTTCACAATCCTGCTCTATGCTCTGGGATATTTTGTTTATCATCATTTCTATTAACTTCTGCGTGGCGCACACGTAACAGTTGTCATGTAGATTGATCGTCGGCCCGTCTTTTGCGCGGATCACACATGAGCACCAGAATGTAAATTGTCATGAGACATGAAACGTCCACAATCCTGCTCTATGCTCTGTGATATTTGGTTTATCATTTCTATTAACTTCTGTGAGGCGCATAAAGTGGTCATGTAGATCGGTCGTCGGCCCGTCTTTTGCGCGATAAAACAACGCTTTGTTGCATTTTTTTTTTTTTCTTTTTGAAGTTGGGATTGGGGGTGCATCAACCCGGTTGGGACGTAGAAGGGGGTGCGCAGGAAAAAAAGTTTGGGAACCGCTGCTCTAGATCTCTTGATCGCTTGTCTCGTGCTGGATGACGTAGCCTACACGGCCGAGAATCGGATACGATTATCCTATAGTGTGTGGTGTTCCGTCTTGTGTTCGAATCTTATGTAGGATCGGAGAGCAACAAATCGGCTGTGATTCTCGTTATGTGTGTGGTGTACTCCGACTCAAAAATCGCATAAGATTAAAAAATCGTGTAGTGTGGGGCAGCCTTTAGTGGGTTATGTGAGGTGAGTTGAGAACCCTAACCCTAACCCTAACCCATATTGGGGAGGACAAACAACACAGTTTTGAACTTGTTGTGAATATTGTGTGAAAATAATAAATAATTCACTTGTAACCAATGGCCACCAAAAACAAAATTCCTGTCATACATTTCTCTTCATCGCCTTATATAAAATAAACATAGATAACTTACATAAGCTTACATAAAGTTGATGGATGAATTGCTGATGAAGGTCAGCTGAAACAACTGTGCAACAGAAAATTGCACAGTAACTACAAATGAAGCCCTGCTGTTGGGACCAGCTGCGTGAGTTCAGGTGCAGACCACCTGTTGGAAATCCAAATAAAAAGCAGGAATTATCTGTGTTTCGGTCTTGTGTGTATATGTTATGTATACATGTTTGTATATGTGTGTTCACTTTTTGTTCATGCAGCAGAATATACAACATTAATATTTCAGTGAGCTCTCCGGGAGGCTGGGGGTACTCAGTAGGATGTACATTTTCACAGGGGGTACATAAATAAAGGTTTGGGAACCACTGATCTATAAGAAAATGCTTGAGCATGATTAGGCTTGAATGGCATGTATGGCTGCGTGCGGTCGCGGTGTGGCAGGTCCACCGTGACCCCAGAGTAGTGACCATGCAGTCAGGGGAGTCCAGAGTGATCATAAGGCACTGGCCCACTATACAAACAGCCCCATTTGGCGGAAAATAACCCTTGCTATGGCTAATGACAAAAAAGGGTTAAATATGTTTTTTTGCTCCCCTCAGACACAGCCCAGCTGTCAGATTGTAAAAGTCCCCAGCAGGGATTTCTTTTATTGACCTACTCCAACCCATTATTTACTGATGGATGACCAATCCCATTTGGCCATGCAAAATGTACTGCAGTCGCAGGAAAAAAGTAGTGAGGCCTGAGAAATACGGTGGATATTTACTGGGTTACGGCGTTCTGTTGTGGAGCGTGGGTCTCTAGGGGCTTTTCAGATCGTACGCTTAACCATGCGATTGATTCCCTGTCCATATTGATAAACACATACATAGATGACTGGCGTGGATGTTTGGCAAAAGCGGCCATTATAGTAGCAAAAAAATAATTTTCGAAAAGGGAATTCTGGTGGAATTTGCCATTCATTTAATTCTGGCCGCCTGCTGCTTCAGTGCTGCCACGTCCATGACTGGTGATGAGTGTATGCTAGCTGTGAGGGTTGCTTTAAAAAAAAGAGAGCAAACAAACAAACGACGAGCCAAGACCAAGATAATGGATGTTGCCAGTTGCGGGTTAAAGCCCAGCTCTTACTCTGATTAAACATTGTGGCCATCAGAAAGGAAGAGGCCATTAGAGATAGATTGAGTTGGCTTCGTGTGGAGCTATTCTTGTTTCTCGATAAAAGCCCTGTTAGTGAAAGAGTGATTTGGGCCTAAATGCCAACAGCATGGGCTTGGTTGGGTTGAATGAATGATCACAAGGGGAAATTGGCTTCATAACAAACATAATGTATTTGTGTTCTTTTGTGAAAAAACTGCAGTATGGGAAGGGCTATTCACAATTTCCTAATGACAACAAAGATTGACTCTTAAAAATGTACTAGCGACTTTTTCTGGTGGTGATGTCCAATAACATCATACAATTATGTTGCGGTCTGTTTGTTCCCATGTCTAATTGAGTTGTGTTGTGTTGGGAAAAGGGAGTAATTGAAAGCTGGTCGGAGGTAATTTAATGTTAATTTGGCCACACCCACAATTGAGTTTTGTTTGGAGGCACAGTGTCCCAAGATGGCCGCCTGGTTTAGGACAGGAGAGAAGCATGAGAAAAAAAAATGTTTTTACAGAAATTGTTTAAACGTGTTTACGTTACAGGCCTAGTTAAAGGGAGACCTGTGAGGGAGACTTATTATGTTCATGTTGGATTACTCTTTTTGGATCTTTTTACAACTTTCCTCTGAAGCTAAGTTAGGCAATTTAATTGAGAAAACTTTTTTGTCATATTTTTGAAATTCTATAAACATCATGACAGCAATAAAAATGAAATACTTTGACCAAAAAAGAAAAACATTTGCTATCTGTGGCTGTCGCCATCCTGTCATAATGTCAGCGTATCCAATACTTTCATTAGGCCCGTAGGAATCTATTGAATGGCCCACCTGTCTGTCTACCTACCTACCCGGCTACCTGCGTGCAGTCTGCCCGTGCCCTCATTAAGCATGACTGGATTCTTCCACAAGGCTAGGCTGACCTATTGCTAAAGCTAGGTCAGCTAGTTATGTGTTTTGGGGGGGCAGGCTTAGCAGGGAGGCAAAACAAGAGTTGACAGATGTTGTCGGTTGGATACTTTCACAGTTGAGCTGGCTTTAATTGAGTACTTTGAGTTTCCACATTGGGAGTAATTGACTTCTAAAGCTTCATCTTGGATTTTCAGTGAGGTAAAAGCAGTGGACGTTAAAGCTGTTTGCATATTTCCTCCTCTTTCTGTTTAATGAAACCGGTTTGTCTCAGCATTAGGCTATTTGAGGTAGCTCAAACTGTTTTGTTCACGGCCCACCACAGTACAGCCGTGGGCGTCGTCTTTCGGTTCCTTTTAAAGGACGAATCCAATGACAAGGCCTCATAACCGGGCACTCGGCAAGGTGAGCGCGTAACATCCCTCCAAACAAATCAAATCCTAGCACTCATGTGATCATAAAGATACAGTTCCCCCCCCCCCCCCCCCCCCCCACCCCCCGGGGGAGTGCAGGGTTCTGATTCAAAACCGCTGTTATGCCACTATGGGGGTTGAGTGGTGGAGCCGTACATTGAATCCTAACGTGTTGAAAGCCTAACATGAGCGTTTTCCCACCAGCTCCTCGGGTGAGAGAAGGATAAGACACAGAAAGCGATGTATGAGCCAAGCACGTCGTCCACCCTTACACCCGCCCGCCGTTGACGCGTGCGTCAAGGGACCGAGTGGCAGAGATTTGTGCGGTGGTCCTTAGATGTAGTCCTTGCTTCTGACACAGCCGCACTTTGAAATATGAAGAAAAGAAGAAAAAAAGAAAGAAAAAAAAAGGCGGCTCGATGTGTGGAGTGGGGGTTTGTCACAACGTCAATACGTTTCCAAGGGGATGTGGACGTGTGATTCGCAGGGGACCTTAAGGTGAATGGGTGGGCGATGTGAACGTGCGAGTAATTGTAGTCCATTCCTCGACATGACATGATAACGATGTGTCTCATTGGACACGAGGTGATGGATAAAAAAAAAAGAAAGAATATTGTGCCATTAAGTTGATTTATTGCATTAGTAACAAGGTACTTATTGTAAGTCGCTTCGGATAAAAGCGTCTGCTAAAGGCCTTAAATGGAAATGTATTACCTCAATGCCCTGGTATTCGTCTCCTCATTGACTCATACATTGTTTACCTTCGCGGAGTTCCTATTTATAGCCGGACAACAACTGTGCAACAAGGTTGCGTTTTAGATGATTACATCTTAGCAAGCAGATCTTGTAGGCCCTCACAGGGGAGCTCCTAATCGCTTCTTCAAGTGGGCTCTTAGCTGCACAAATGAGTGCAATGTGACCGCTACCCCGCTCCCTCCCTCCCGCCCCCCCCCCTCCCCCGCCCCCCGCCCTAAATAGTTTTTCCTCCTTGTCGGGGTACCATTGTTGTGGATTAAAGCACGTCTCAGTGTCAGTGGAGGACCACGGCGTCTACATGGTTCCCTTGTACATTTCTCAGGCACTAAGGCAAGGCGCTTATCGCTAAAAGGTCATAAACTCGCTCAAGGGGGCTGTTAGGCCTGTCCTCTGGCTCCCACTCACTGCTGCTGCTGCTGCCATGACGCCAGTGGGGCAGCACATTTAGAGCACCACCGTCTGCATAGAGAGAACACGCAGGCGTGTGTGTGTGTGTGTGCGCGTGCGTGCATGCATGTGTAGTCCAAGCAACGGGGAGGGAATGCCGATATGACGGCAGAGATCCGGAGCAGGACAGGCTGCTGTTTTTTTTTGCGAGCGGTAAAACATCCATAATGATATCACTGATTTGAATAAGAATAATGCAAAGTGACGGTCAAAATAGGAATTCTGATTTTCATTGAAAAGAAGTTCAGCCGGTGGTTATGTGTGAAACATTAACGGGGTCGTTAAAGTGATTAACCGCCGCTTGTCCAGTGTTTGACCTGTCGGTGCTTAAAATTCATTTTTTTTGGGAGTGGGGGGGGTGAGGAGGGGATTCTGCAGGAACACGACAATGAATTATTTCTGAGTGGAATGTCTTTCATAGGCAAGTGCTGCTCGTCGCCATGACTTAAGCGCTGCACTTACATCTTGATGAGATCTTTTTGTCTGGAAATATCTCCATCGCCTCAGCACGGCGCAGCCCATTTCTCTCCTTATATTTAAATGAAGGCCTTATTAACATATGGATTAGCAGCCTCATGCCTCTCTATGTTAATGCAGGAAATACTGCTCCAATAACCTATTCTCGGTTTAAATTGACAGTCGGATAGCAATTTCTCAGTATGGGGCCAAGGATTTGTTATATAATAGACAACATAATTATTGTTAGGTAAACTAGACTTCATCCTTTAAAATATTGTATATTTGAACGGGCTCCTGGGAATGAAGCCAACGAGAAACACAAGAAAAAACCTCACCAGTCCTCAATTCTCCCGTGTGCCCACTGAGTTTGTAATAACAATATATACACGCAGAGAAGAGAACAACAGCTTACGATTATTAACATATACCCCAAGGAAAGGAATGATCCAATTGCTATGCATGCATTTAATGACAATAAAAATAACAAACGTGATGATTGTGCTGATGACGACAATCACTACTAACTTCTTGCAGCAGTCTTGGCCCATCTGTGCAGCTTAAACCTGCCTGAGTTATCGTTTGTTTCACTGTACACTTCCTGCGGAGAAAATAGGGTTATTTCGTGCTAGCCTTCATGAGATGGAATTATTCAGGATTGGATATGAACTGTGTGTGTGCGAGGGGAACATGTCTTGGTGGTCAGGCATGAGTCAAGAGTCTTTGCATGTGTTTTTAAAGGTCAGTGGGGTCAAACACTAGAAGAGTCAGGTTTGCTCCCTGGTTATTTTTGTTATATATCAGGGGATAACTTGAGATTATATCAGACATTTGCACTCTGTGGTGCTGTGGATTTTGTCGATGATTCAAAAATGCCGTATTTTGTGTAGGAATGTGATGACTCAGTTTGAAAGGTGGTTCCACACAAACGATGGTGTGTGTGTTTGAGAGAGAGGGGTGGTCATGTTTTTTTCTGTAACATCCAGAATTCAATAAACCAGCTCTGTTTTTTACAGAAATCCAGTTGGGAACCCTGCACGCATTTCCGTGTGTTGTAAAGCCCCACACATAGTTTACAAGCAATGATGTGGCTCAGTGCTTTTCCTCAATCTCTCTGTGGAAATATAATCGACGAGTAACCACAGCCAACACTGAAAAATAAATAATCAAACATTATGTAATTTTCCTTCAACCTCCAGAGCCTCCTACTAAAACTGAACTTGCATTGCAGCTCCTAGAAGCATTTAATGAAAGCCAACCTTTTTAAGTGAGCTGTGAAGCACAAGTTACTTACTTGAATGCAGATATACCTCATTATAAACGGTACACATGTGGTGAGCCTTAGTTGAGTCGGGTTACATTGGTGCTTGAAGTGGGTACTAGATTGTGTTTGTGTGTAATAATCTCAACACGGTTACCTTGTAAATACCCAGCTTTGCTTCTGGGAGGTATACTCTTAATTAGCAAGAAAACAGTCACACATATCGGCAAATGCTTGATGCTGAGTAATCACTTCAGGCGTTCCTCTGTCTGTAAATAGGAATAAAATCAATTCTGCCTGGTCCATTAATTGCTATTCATTCTATAAGGCTTTAACAAAATAAATTATTAAGAGAACAATTCATGCCCTTTAAACACATCAATAAGTGCTTTTGTGTTGATATTATCTGGTTTCTACTTGAGATTGCGCCATGGTTTTTCACTTTCCTCTAGTGCATGTCACCTGGCACATAAACAACATTTGTTAATCACAGCATTGTTATTATGATCATAAATGGATATACAGTATATAGTATAGGACGAATATGGAAATCATAAATTCACACACATCGACACACAGCTACACAGCTACAAAAAACACCCACGCACACACAACTACAGCACAGTAGATGCCCACAACTTAAGCATTATACAACTCCACATGGTAACAATATGGAGAGGAGAGCCAGCGGTAGTGTGTGTCAGTTTAGTGAAGTAATGAACGAGTCTGGTTATGTCTGTGCAAACGTGTACTGTAAAGTTAGTGAAACTAAGAATAAAGTACCCAGCCAGTCAGTAATCGGCAGCCGCTTCATTCCGACCATATTCAAACCTATAAGCAGACCCATTGCCGGTCAAAGTGAAAGGTGTTACCCCCGAGAGAACGACGTCTCCACAGGGAACGTCTCCCCTGTGTTCCTTGACTACGGTCTGGGAGCCGACAGCAGGAAAGGTAAAGGTAACATAATAAAAAAACACTTTCTATATACACGTGCAGTTGTGAATGTATTGTAATTGATTGTATGATTTGTACTTTTAGGGTTACGATAAGACCTTTCATTTAGCGTTAGTGGGGGCACTGAAATAGGCTATGTTATCGGATATCAGACTTATCGGAAGGACGTAATAATTTCTGTTATCGGCCCGAAAATGATCGTGCACCCCTAAATGTGATGTGATGTGATGTGATGCTATGCTAATTTCTGTAACAATATGTAACGATTATACAACCTTATGGAGAAAAATTATTATTGTAATTTATTAGTCCAGTAAATATAATTGATGGCTTGCAGCTCACTTAAGTTTTCGAGCATGAGAAACCGTCCGCTGTTGTTGGAATGGACAACTGGTGCCCATGCATTATAAATAAGAACCTATAGCAAGCTGTAAACAATGCTCATCGCCCTTGTGTTTCAGGGCTTCTTTTGGCTGAGGACCCAATTACCAGGATAGCTCCTGTAACACTCCTCTACCCCCATCCCCTGAGGGGTTTGGTATCTGGGAGTGGGCCTTGTTAGGCCTCTGTTTGTGAAACGGTAACATGAGTTCAGACACTATCTGCAGCACAGTGTGACTTGTCAAAAAACTGTGAGTGGCGCCAACGGAGGTCGCATCGCTCGTGGGAAACAAGGTAATTTCAGCTAACAAGGCTGTGGTGAACCGACATTATTAGGGTTTGTATTAACAACTCAAATGAAGTCTTTAGCAGAAGCTGAGCAATAAACTGACTTCTGGTATGTCCATCACTGGCAGAGGAACTAAACATTATTTGTGAAATAAAGGAACTGTGAAAAGGTGAAAATTCCTTCTCACTGTCTCTCCCCTTCCATCATATTGAATGTGGTATTTGGACTTCCGGAGCAGTAGGGGACAGAAGGTTATTCCAGCCTTGGCCAGGGACTCTTCCCCTTGTTAATGGTCTGGCCCAATCAAACCACCTGGGACTGGCTTATTTAAGGGGAGTGTCATTTTGGGCTGAAGGAGGTGCTGGCTTGACAGAGGCCAGTGCTAGAAGCACATGGTATGTGATGTGATGTGATTAGGGATGCACGATAACTTTTTCTTGAACCGATACCGATACCCAATAACTTTCAGCTCCTAAAGGCCGATACCGATAACACACACACATATACACCCAAAAACCTTTGAGTTTTTAATTCACACTTGATGCCCGATATGCAGACATCGGTGTCGCTCAGACATCAGTAGAATCAACGGGGGGTGGGCTTGCAAGGGGTGGGATATGACGTAGGGTCAAGGTTCGCAGGACGGCCCCTGTCACTCAGGTGTTTTGGTTTGACCGCAGACGGCAATGGAGGCAGAACTCATCACGATCATCTTAAATGTTGCTACAGCGATGCATCATATATTCCGTTGCATCCACAACATCCGCATCGATCGATGAAAGATTGGAGCATGACTTACAGACAAACAACGAAGAATAAAGGCGTTGCGAACGACCGCGTTACCGGAGGAAGAGAGCGTCTTTTTTTGCTTCATTTCACATCTAACAAACACTGGGACAAATGTAGTTTATCTGTGTTTAACTGAGAAAACAGGGAGTGGAAGGACGGGACCCTATAATAACTGTTGTCAATAAGAATTGTAACGAGAGTTACACTTCTACACACAGAGAGAGAGAGAGTGTGTGTGTGTGTGTGTGTGTGTGTGTGTGTGTGTGTGTGTGTGTGTGTGTGTGTGTGTGTGTGTGTGTGTGTGTGTGTGTGTGTGTGTGTGTGTGTGTGTGTGTGTGTGTGTGTGGACGAGCGAGGAGAGCCAGCGGTAGCGTGTGTCAGGTTAGTGAAGTAATGAACGAGTCCGGTTATGTCTGTGCAAATGTGTACTGTAAAGTTAGTGAAACTAAGAATAAAGTTTCTCTTTAAAATGACGACTCTTTAAAATGAACGAACCGACCTGATTCACTGCTCTCGTTCGACTCGTTCGCTGAGACTCGACTCCCAGCTCCACCCACTAGTCACTGACTCGCGAGTCGCCGTTCGTTCACTGACTGTGTTTAACGGTGAAGACTCGAGGACTGAGAAGTCACGAGAGCCAGCCGGGCAACAACATGCCGATTCCGACCATGAAGCGCTCCTCAGCTAAAAGGAACTTAGTTAATGTTGTGTTGATTGATGACCGTTTGCATCATTGCATGATCGCGATTCTTCTGAGAATGAGAATGAGGGAGGAGCTGAGTCTGACTGACTCGGCTGAGAACTGTGCATTCGTGATTCGTTTGAACGAGAATGAGGGAGGAGCTTAGTCTGACCGACTCAGTGACTGAGAATCATGATTCACTGCTACCGGAAATGCGAACGAACGAACGACTCTTCTTGGCGAACTGACCGACGCAAACTGATTCATTCAAACGAATCATGAAATCCACCACTACCAGCCAGTCAATAATCGGCAGCCGCTTCATTCCGACCATATTCAAACCTATAAGCAGACCCATTGCCGGTCAAAGTGAAAGGTGTTACCCCCGAGAGAACATTGACGTCTCCACAGGGAACGTCTCCCCTGTGTTCCTTGAGATTGAAGATAAGCTTTAATCCACCTACCAAGTAATGCAATAGTGATCTCATAATCTCATCTCTTATGTTTACATTTAACACTGCAAATATTTTTAGAACACTTTTTTGTAGCACATGTTTTTGAGCACTTTATAATTGATAATTGATAATTGTTAAGTTTTCATTGTGATGTTCATTTTCATTCAGACTTATGTTCATATTTATTTGAGTTGTGTTGACATTCCTTTTCCCTGTCTGCCTACAATCAGGCGAAGGTTAAGTTTAAAATAAAACTGTTTACGTTTATATTTTTCTCCTGGTCCTTTAAATTTTTTTTTTATCAACCGATATGAAACACTTATATCGTGATACAGTTTTCAGCCATATCGCCCAGCCCTATGCTATGCTATGCTAATTTATGTGAGGTTTATGCTATGCTAAGCTGCTAAATAGCTAACAGTCTTTTCTTTTTGGAACATTCCTTTATTTTGTAACCAATGGATTTATTTTGGTTTATTTATTCTTGGACTGTTTTGGAGTAAATAAAACGTCACTTTTTTGTCCGAACACAATTGCCCTCGTTTTTGCCCACTCTCCAATCTGGTTGTCCATATCCCGAATACGTGGGGTGACCACGCCGGTCCCTCACAGGAACATAACCAACATGACCTATTAATATTATATATATATATATATATATATATATATATATATATACTACCGTTACTACCGTTCAAGAGTTTGGGCTCACTTAGAAGTGTCCTTACAGTTGAAAGAAAAGCACTGTTTTCTTCAACGAACATTAATCAGAAACACAGTCTAGACATTGTTAATGTGGTAAATGACTATTCTAGCTGGAAACGGCAGATTTTTAATGGAATATCTACATGGTGTACAGAGGCCCATTTCCAGCAGCCATCAGTCCTGTGTTCTAATGGTTCATTGTTTAGCTAATCGTGTTCAAAGGCTAATTGATGATTAGAAAACCCTTGGGCAAAACTGTTAAATAAAAGTGTGGGTTTTCATGGAAAACATGAAATTGTCTGGGTGACCCCAACCTTTTGAACGGTAGTGTATACATGAATATATATTCCTCCTACTGAAATGGTACAGTCCCTTATGGTTCCCCATGATGGGCGACTGCTATAGGCAGCACTAGTGTATAGGACCCACAACCATATGCTATTGCATAGTTTTTCTACACACTTTTGCATCAACCTACTAAAGAAAATATAGCCCCAAAGTTGCAGTGAAAAGTGGGTGCTTGTGAAACGCGACTCACAATGCCGAATCGTAGCGTGCGCGACCACCTTTAAAACTCTCCAGGGGCGCCCCGGTGGCGCACTGGGCTAAAGTGCGTACCATATAGGCACAGTCCTGAACGCAGAGACCCAGGATTGAATCTGGCCTGGGTCATTTACTGCATGTCCTCCCCTCTGTCTTCCACACCTTCCTCTCTATCTCTCTCTATAATAATGCAGGCAAAAAAATAAATCTTTAAAACTCTCCAAAGACCAACAGCTTTCTGGCTCTCTCACGCTCTCTCTGTTTTCATCTTCCTGCCTGATGAGGTTGCCAGGGCTGGATGGCACCAGCAAAGTGTTGTGTTTCTACTCCTTCTATCCCCAGGGATATATTAGTATCAATATTAATGAAGTATTCATATATTGGTATTTATACTATAAATAATTCATATTAATTAGGATCATATGAATACAGTTGTTCAACGGAAATACTCCTTTATGGGGTATTGTAGAACATATAGCAAAGGCTGTTTTGACAGGTTTATAACCGCATAACAGAGACTTTTTTTTAAAATATTATAAAATAAGGATTCACTGTTTGCAGAATTCCGACCACAATATAATTGCTAATCACAGTTCAAGGCTCCACAAAGGGAACGTTGTAGTATATAGTCACCCTCTTAAAGTAATGGAAAAAACTGAACCATATATAGAGTATAATATACTCATATATATGGTTCAGTTTTTTCTGTTTTCTGAACAACTTGAAAATATGACTTGAGACCATTACTTTAAGAGGGTGACGATATGTAGTATATGTCTGTAGCCCAAACCTGCTTGAGGTGAATCATCCATTTCTGAGGGATATGTATCTAGATGTGCTTGGCTGAGAGACAGTACATGGCCCTGCACTACAGAATAGCTGACAGGTGATGGTGGACCCCTGCTGACATCTAATTAAACTTGATTCTCTGCTGCCCACGTCCGCCTGTTTCATCAAATGTGACAAGCACCCACAAACACGCAGGCACGCATTGATGGATATAGAACAATTACAACAAGATACAGTTAAGATCCTGGTCATTGAATTAAATCTTCACAACTTGCGTTTTTTTATTTTGATACATGCGGCAGAGGCCTCCATTCGGCATGATATCTGACTTATTTCTCACTTTGTTTTATCACCCATTAAAAAAACACAATTGGAGCTACGAATAGTTCCTGTCGCAGTATGATTGTAACGTAAGCACACCCTATTATAGCCCGATGAGTACATTTGGAACACTGCAGAGCAGTGGCAGCTGGTGGTTTTTAAAGTGAGGGAGGAAGGACTGCGCGCTTGGTTGCCATTGGCCTGCTTGCACTGTTACGCCTCATACCCACTGTATACGTCCGTCGACGGAAGAGAGTGGGCGTGTCTGACGCATGAGGTAAAACACGATCTGCGTATAACGTGCGTATAACGCGATCTGATTGGCCGACGGATCCGTCGCTGCCTGAAAAGTTAAACTTTTCTCAACTTTTGGACGCAAGAGACGGAGCCGATTTGACGGACGGACCCACAATGCATTTCGGGAGCGTCCCATGTAAAGTCAATGAGATCCGTCGACGGACGTGTACAGTGGGTACGAGGCGTTAGTGGCGTATGGTGTCATAAGTATGTGAGAATCAAGTTGTTTCAGGGTGTTTTGGTGAACTACAAAATAGCAGGGAGGGATAATTATGTGAATAAAATTGATACAAATCCACCAGTGGCAGCATTGTACTTTGAAAGCTGGTGGGCAGCATGTCTTGGACTACAAGGGCAGAAGGAAAGGATGCAAAGCCTATTAGTCAAATCAGGCCTACTCTTGCTTTGTAAAACTAAATAAAAAAATCATCATCATCATTGTTCCTATTTTTGCCCTCAATGACTGAAGCTATTGTAATTTGGCTATGTTTATTTTCAGCTACAATTGTTTTAAGAAAAATGAAGACACAAGACCAAAATTGATGCCATTTAAAATGCATCATGCTCTGAATCATTCACTAACATCCTTTCCACAATATTAAACAGAACGGTCAGATAAACAAACAATAAAAAGAACAACAAGAACATAATTTCACAACTATTGACATGGGCTGTAAGCCTAACATTGTTTGAGGCAAATGTGGATGTTAATGGATGTTTCAGAATGTTGGTGATGGTGTTAAGCCAAATAAGATTGAGGGACTTCATTTATAGATCAAGTCAATCCTCCTCGCTGTTAGTGTTGCAAAGATATCAGTGACCTGGGGCCTTATTTATGAAACTCTGCGTAAAACCCTCCCTAAAACATTGCGTACACCCAAACCTCAGAATGTGCGTATGCACAAAAATATTCAGATTTATAAAACCGTGCGGCGCACACCTGTACGCACTCTTCTCGTTATAAATACCAACTTGCGTTGAATTTGGCGTGCGTGCACGAGCGCCATGCTCCTCTCAAGTTCGTCCCATAATAAGGTCAATGCTAATTAATCAATGAATATTCCTAGTATATAAGGAGCCTTTGCTGACCTATCATTACATGGGAACACACGCATGCATTACACGCGCTCGCGTCTCATACCCCTCGCTAAATTCTCGAGCAATTCCAAAGTTGCCATATTTTAGCCCGTTAGAATACAGAGGCCAACAGGAGCATTATTTATTGGCCTTGTGCCAATATGATAATTAATTACTATGTCCTATAGGCAAATTTTATGTAGGCCTACATATATATGTATCAGGAAAATGAATACAACTTAAGTGATACAGTTGGTCTGGCCGAGGATTGTGATTTGAATGGGTTGTAGTGTGTTGAACATAATATTGCCTTAATTCATATTTCATAATGGGTGCTTTTTATAAAATGAATAAATAAATCCGAAGTCATAGTATGTGGTGCGCAATGTGCGTTGGGTATCGGGAGGCATAGACATCTTATATCAGATGTCTATGTCGGGAGGTAGCGTGTTCTTCTTTTGGCGTTATTGGCGGATTGCAAACCGATATGGTGCAATACCGCCACCAACTTTCTGTTGTCGTCTCCGGACTGGAGATCACTGTTTGAAAAACTTTGCGGGACCTTTACTCCAGGGTGAAAGGATGCGTAGAACTGCGCACTCTTTTCCGCAAGGAATTTTTCTATAAATCACGACGTTGGAGGTGAAAGATGCGTACGCACATTTCATCCCTGTTTCCGCAACATTTTCGTGCACAGAGACCTTTATAAATGAGGCCCCTGGTCATACCAAACTGGCTATTTTTAAAGTGATTGGAAACGCCAATAAGCGAACCGAACCGCACTGCTCGGTGGAAACGCCAGCGAACAGAGCCGCACTGTACCGCAACGAATAGTAGCGCACCGCTCGGTGGAAACGAGGCATATGAGCAGGTCTGGCTTCTCCACAGCCAGGACTCCTGCTTATTGGTTCATAGCGCAGCCAGGGCTCCAGCCTATTCGTGAATAGACGACTCACTCAGAGGAGGACTTTCCTCCTCTCTCCCATTGACCCCCATGTTATCCACCGGCCGCCAGTAGTTCCCGAGAAATGAATGGGAGTCAATGGAGGCTGAGGGAGGAACGTCCTCCCCGAAGTCATATTCAATAGGCGATAGGGGGTGATAATATCCCTTTACCCAGGGAAACGAACATTACATATACAAAGGCATTAAAGTAGTCATATTTAAGGGCATTAATTCATTACAGTAGTCTGGGCAATTGACACTTTTTTTTTCACTTTTCGATGTTAAGGAGGATTCCTCCCCCTCCTCACTGGAGAAGCCTCCACTGCTGCAGAGATTTGAGATGAATGGAAGGTCACATACTCCTCCGCAACGGCCAGAGGTGTACCGCAGACTCTCTGCAAAGATGAGATCAATTTCAGTTTGTTTTGAGGAGAGTCCATAATGCCCTATGGATTATACGCAAACACACCACGGCCTTTCTCTTGTTTGCCTCCGCCTGGCCGCTTGGAAGAGTTTAAAAGGCAATCCATTTTTGATTTTCTCCCAAGTATATCATCCCTGAACTCCAATAAGCTGGCATGAGCGTCCTACCCCCCCAGCCCACCCCCCCCCAACATACACATGCATGCTTACACACACACACACACTCACCATCTCAATCAGATTAGTCCTGGAGGTGTGTTTCATTAGCCGATCTCAAGAAGCCTATTTGAAACATAACTGAACAATTAGTGTGAAACACTATGAGAGGGAAGAGGGGTAGGGGGACTAAATTGGATCACACACAAAAGCCGGAAAGCAATCGATTGCACAAACATGTAATCTCCAGCCACTGTTTGAACTGTTGGCTAAACAATAATCTAATAGAGAGAGTCTCGAGACAGAAACCAAAGTTATAGTTTAATCTTGCATTGATTGACCACACCAGATAGGATCTATTCACTCACTCATATCTCCGCCAGTGAGAATATATAGTGTCTATAGCTGCCAGATAATGTATCCTGATTGGTCGTATCTGTAAGCTCAGTGCGGTTTAAGAAAACACTTCACCCCATAAATAAGAGCTAGTTTATTGTATTAGAATGGACTTAATACAGTGGATATATGGCCTTTTTGGATAATGCACTGCTACTTATAGCAGTTTTAGAAGTTCAAGTCTTAGACCATTCAGTGCAAGTGCTGGGATATGGGTTCAGATTCCTCCGTAATGTAATCAAATAATGTCCCATCCTCAGTGCATATAAACTGGAATGAGTACACTTTTACAACTTGATGGTTGGGGGACATGCCTTCCTCTCTTCATTAAATGGAGGTTGTGTGTGTTTTTTTATGACACACAGCCCCCCGGCAGAGAGATTTAAGGTGCGTTTTCAGCTCTTGTGAGACAACAATGTGAAGACAACAACTACACAAGCCCCTCTTCCACTTCCTAGAGGGGGATAAAAGAACATCACACACACACACACACACACACATCAAAATGCACATTCACCTAGACACGCACGCCAAAAAGCACACACAGACATGAAAGAAATCGAAGCACAGACTGACAAACATGCATATCTGTATCATCATTTTAAAATGAAACAGGTTAATCATTTGTCAAACTGGTATGATAGGGCTTTATTGATGCCAATTCATTTTTTGTATATCAATGGGACTGATTTGTGTATTTATATTATGGTACTTGTTGAACCTGATTATTTTCTGTGTGTTTGCTTGTGTGTGCAATGGAAATGGACAAAAAGTGTATGCAATGTGTACATGTGTCTGTCTGAATGTTAGTCTATACCCTAACCAAGTGCCTAGGTGTGTGTGTGTTTTGAAGTGTGTGTGTCTTAAGTGTGTTTGTGTGTTTGTGCATGTGTACGTAGCTCAGTGCCAATCTGAGCGATAGAGAGTAAAGGGATATGCCTCCTTCTGCCAGAGAGAGCATGAGAAGGATATCAAAGCCATGCAAAGAGAATCTCTGCTGTGTGTGTGTGTGTGTGTGTGTGTGTGTGTGCATCCCTCTGTGTCTGTGCACCGTAGAGGAGCACACTGTTTTTATCTGTTTCTTCTTCTGTTTGTTTGTATTTCATGGATGTTTAGGACTGCATGTTTGCATATGCACATGAACACGTTTAGATCTTTGCGTGTACACATTTGTGTTTGCTTATGTGTGTTTGTGCTCATATGCCTAAACATCAATGCACTCACAGGCGTTAAGCCCGTTAACCAATGGTTGGGTTTAAATATAGCAAGGTCACTGGGTCATGCTACCTCCAGCGAACCAAACCAAACATGTTGCCAGGCCCTGGATGAACAAAGTACTGTCTGGCACACATTGTGCATGTCCAAAATAACACCTGGCTGTGTTTGATCCCACCACATGTGTACCCACCATGGGGAGAAAGAGTGAGAGTGAGTGTGTGAGTCAGAGAGAGAGAGAGAGAGAGAGAGAGAGAGAGAGAGAGAGAGAGAGAGAGAGAGAGAGAGAGAGAGAGAGAGAGAGAGAGAGAGTCTCTGAGTCTGTTCTTTCCTGTGGACTGTGTAGTCCGAACGGTACACTTGCACCAGCTCACGGCTGGTGTTGTATTGATCACGGGGCACCAGAGATTATCTCGTGCTCATCAGAGCCTCTACGTCCGGTTGCTGTGTTTGATCAAAGCCCGGTAACAGTGTGTACAGAAACATCCCATAAGTTATATTTTAACACCATCGATCGCTCCACCAGGCCAGTGGAAACATTTTGTTCTCGTGACCTTCACTGGTGGTGTTGGAGAAGCGAGAGAGAGAGCGCGTACACACACTAGGGTGTGGTAAGTACGCCTGAATGTGCTAACGTTATTGCGTGTGTGCACTGCGCAGGCCGAGGCTGAAAGGACCGCAGGGTCATGCATCCAGATGGACGGATGACCTGGAGACCAGGGGTCGTACACACCACCTGAGGCTCATCTTCTGTAGAAGCGGTTCAAATAAACAACTCTGCAGTATATGTGTATTTTTGGGTTGAAGGCATTCAGGATTTAAGCAGCAGGGGGGGGGGGGGGGGGGGTGTATTATCGATAATAGAAAATGCGCAGATTATTTTTTTTCTCGGGTGTCTCGTTTTTCGCCCGTGCCAAAAAAACGCCAATGCTTATAATGCTTACATTATAACTGCGGGTGCAATTGTTGCCGGGGGAGGATTACGGGCTGGCCGATTTATTGACGGGGGCGGGGGGGCGGGGGGGGGCTGGCAGGCTGGCGGAGTTAAATTTTAAAATCGCGTTAGAATAAAAATAAATAAGAAAAGCGGAATCAATTTGTGGCGCTCGTTGTTCAATCTGTGGCGCTGCGCCACACATTGGCCTATGTATGGGAAACACTGCATTGATGTTCAGGGATGTGCCCATAATTCATGTATTTTCATTTGAATCAAAAACACTCACAACCTCTTTCCCTGCCTCTGATAAACTGCGCGTTGCCTCTCTCTGTCGCAATTACAGTTGTAATCCACAATCAATCACATCTGCAATGTGTGTGATTAATTGGTAGTGGATTTTAAAGCCCGCCACCAATGTGCATTATTCAGAGTAAAGTCATCAGAGCTGGAGTGTCCCTTATCTCTGGAATAGGAGTCATCTCTTGGGGCTGACACCGCCGGACTGTGCGGAGTACTGGGGTCAGACCAGGGACCGGGTTTAAGTTTAGACGGTCCAAATATGCTTTCTGGAACAGGGCTCTGGTGTCTAGTCTTGTTCAAATACTAAACGCTCAAATTATTTTTGAAACCAAATGGACAATTTCAGAATTTTATGATAATGGATAGAGAGAAAAGCACCTCTCAACCCAATATGAAAAACATTTGCTTGTGCTGATTGCGGTTTGTGAAAAAAGATGGCATTTTGCTCGTGGTGACCTTATTTCCCCCCCTGAAATCACATTCATCCGGCCTTTAATTATGGATTATGGGCCACAGTTATAATAGGTGTTATCCGCAGCTCTGGCAGAGTCGTCAATGTTGGGAAATAATTATTTCTAATGCCCCTTGATTGATCTGCAGTTGTATTATTCACCATCCGGTCTGCCTGAAGGAAACGTGGCTGTGATGGAGGAGGTGGAGGAGTGTGGAGAACAAGCAGAGGATGAAATGATCGGATACATCTTGGGGTGTTCCAAAAGAAGGAACACTCTTTGTGTGGACACATTGACATCAAACATGGCCGCCGCGAATGTAGTATCATTCACGGTTGCCAGTGTCCAAACCCAGGCCTACTTGGGGATGGATTAGGTTGTCGTAGTGTGATATGTAAAGGCATGGCAAAGGGGCAGCCTAGCGTGGAGTTGTAATTAGATAATTGGATGAAATCGAAATGGATGGCTGACGAATACCGAGAGAAAATGTTAAGGGTCATTTTAACAGTGGGGGGATGGGGGGACGTGGTAAATGGCCGTCACCAAGCAACATCACGTCTTTATTTGATCAACAGAGGCTTTTCGAGACTTAAAATCTGAAACCGGCGAGATATAATGAAAGTATTTAAATTGAAGCCTTTGCAGACAAACAGCACGCGAAAAAGGTATTGTCAGCCTAATAAGGCAACAATAAGTATTGTTGTCTGAGGAGTAAAAATATGGTGATTGCATCCTAATATTTCCCTCCATGTCTCCCTCTCCCTCTTTCCAAGTCTCTCTCGCTCTCCTTGACTCTCTGTTTCTCCCTCTCTCCACGTCGATAGCTCTCCTTATCTCTCTGTCTCCATGACTCTCTCTCTCTCTCTCTCTCTCTCTCTCTCTCTCTCTCTCTCTCTCTCTCTCTCTCTCTCTCTCCCTCTCTCTCTCTCTCTCTCTCTCTCTCTCCCTCTCTCTCCCTCTCTCCATGTCTATATCTCTTTCTCTCTCTTTCTCTTTCTCTCTCCCTCTCCCTCCACCATTCCTCTCTCTCTCTGTCTCCAGGCCTCTCTCTCTCATCCTGTCTGTGATGCACTGATATACTCTCCACATGAAATAAATGGACACCACTGATAGGCTAACTATATTTTTTGGGAGGGCTATCGACTGGGGGATGGGGGGATCACTGACTTGCGCAGCTGTCTTCTGCCGCACCGTTAAGTGATGCTAATGTAATTAGCATCTGCAGCCTTCATCTTAACTCCGGTTCAGAATCAAACTGGAGCAGTGGGAAGTGTGTGTGTGTGTGTGTGTGTGTGTGTGTGTGTGTGTGTGTGTGTGTGTGGTGTGGGTGTGCATATGTGTAATTGTGTGTGTTTGCCTGACAGAGAAATAGATCGTTGGGTTGGAATGGGGTATGCGTTTTCCGGATCTAATTATGAGGCAGGTGATGGCGAGGAAATGGGGTTGGTGACACAATGGCGCCGGCTTTATTGCAGGAAGCCAGACGTACGTTTTTATCAACGTGAATATTGCATCGGTGAAATCTGTATGAAGTACGAGTAATGAAAGCGGCTCGGGCAACGGAAACAATATACAGTACATAGCGCCAGGTGAAGGCCTCGATGATCCTGAGCAATGCCTAGATCCTAGATTTTATATTTTATGTATTTTTGCACTAAAGGAAATTTTAGATAAATTTAACAGGCAAAACTCCACAATGTTCTTGTGCTTCAATGATGCTTCTAAAGCATTTGATCGTGTAAATCATGGGAAATTGTTTTTAAAATAGTCTAAAAGTGGGGTCCCTGGTTTCTTAATTAGAATCTTGGTCTACTGGTACTCGCATCAGACAATGAGAGTGAGATGGGGGAATGTAACATCTGTTCCCTTCCATGTTACCAATGGTGTTCGCCAGGGCAGAATTTTGTCTCCTTTTCTTTTTAATATGTATATGCATGATTTGTCTTTTATTTTAAATGCATGTGGTACTGGCTGTAGGATTGGGGACTCACTCATAAATCATCTTATGTATGCAGATGATCTGATAGTGCTGGTCTCCAACAGCTGCTGAGAATATGCACACAGTATGGTGCTGATTTTGACATAAAATACAACGCAAAAAAGAGTAAGATCATGATTGTCAGAAGCAGAGAAGACAAACAGTCAACCTTCCCTGACTTCTACCTGTCTGGCACTGCACTAAGTGTGTGCAGTGAAATGACATACTTGGGCCATATTATTGCAGATGACCTGTCTGATGACAAGGACATCTACAGGCAGCGTCGGAAGCTGTATGCTCAAGCGAACATGCTGTGCCGTAGGTTTAGTATGTGCTCTGTACCTGTGAAGATATCACTCTTTAGAGCGTATTGTACACCTTTGTATACTGCCCACCTGTGGTGTCGCTATAAGCAAGGCAGCATTAGAAAGCTTACAGTGGCTTATAATGACAGCATGAGGCTACTGCTGAGAGCTCCAAGAAGCTCCAGTGCAAGTCGTATGTTTGTCAGTGTGGGTACCTACCTAACTATCTGCTCTGCTGTGTTACGTAACCTGATGTATGGATTTATGTGTAGGGCATCTGAGTCAGAAAATGACTTAATTGCTGTCTTGGTGAACCCTGTACGCAGTTCTGTCAGATTCTCCTCCAGACTTTGGAACCATTGGCAAACTTCTCTGTAGTCTATATGTTAGACATTGAATATTGTGGAAAGCTGTGTTTTTTATGTGGATATGGATCCCCCTGGGTCTGAAATAAAGAATTATTATTAATATGGGTGGGTGGTGAGCCAGTGTGCGGGAGCAATAATTGACAATAGAGACTAAACAATCAAAGCACTCTATTCACCAGGAATCAAAACGCCAACAACGTTAAGGTTAACAACACACCATTTATTTTAATTGTTGTGCTGTTTCTGCAGCTTGAAGAATAAAAGTGAAAATAAGTGGGGAGAACAGTGCGGTTATGACATTCACTTGTCTCCTCTTGTATAAAGGTTAGTTCCCCAATTTTGACAAAAGCCCTTCTTTACGATTGGAATTGTGCCTTTAGTTTGATGTGCTTCCCACCAATGTCTACACTGAAACTTTATGGTTATGGGTTATAAACGTTTGATGGAAAGTGTGGTTGTATAACTCGTCGGGTCCATGGAAGTTTTGAGGTCACAAAATATATCAGGGAACAAATATTGGTTGAGAAGGAGAGGCATGATTCTTAAATATTCATGATTGTCCTCCAAACTTCGGTGAGACACTTCAAAGCGTTTGAAACGGCAGCCATATGGGCCACTGAACAGAAGTCTGATAAGACGTTTTTCTTTCCCCCCCTTTCCCACATGTTTAATTTTTAAATCAACTCTTCAATTGTTGTGTGCAAGCTTATGCCAAAGAGGTGTGTCGAACTGCCTTCTCTCTCACAAACACACACACACACCCCCACACGCATGCACGCACACACACACACACACACCCGCACACACACACACACACACACACACACACAACCGCTATGCTATGGCAACACCTTGCCTTAATTCATTGGCAGCGCCCACGAAAAACACAAAGAATATCTTCTACAGTAATTTGAGACAATATTAAATCACTTCATGGCACTGTGGCCATCTGTAATGCCTTTACAGTGGAGCCACGTCTGGGATGAAAATAAAACGGCATTCTGCGATTGTGTTTTAATTAGCTTGCGATAAGAGGGCTGTCCTCCTAGCTTATTCTCCTGGATCACACTCTGAATATAAAAGGGAAAAAGACAGTACCTGCCAGTTTGGAAAATCACTCCTGCTGTGCTGAAGAGGGTTTCCAGGTTTTAAAAGAGATCGAGAGCGAGAGAGATGGAGAAACGTCAGTGCCGAGCGTAGGTGTTTTATCAATCTGTGTTTGATCTGCTGTGATGGGTTGGAGGGACGGGGCGGGGGGGGAAACTGATCTGTTTGCTCCTGGTTTTCCTATCTTCCCAATCCAAGTCTCGGGTCATGCGGTGGATGCTGACACCACGTGCAATCTCAGTTAGCCCGCATCAATCACGCCATGTCAGCTTTCTTTTGCCATTTCTGTGTGTGGATGGGTGGGTGGGTGGGTGTATTATTGATCTGTGTATCAACAGTATTTCTTTGCAAGACCTCGTGTGTGTGTGTGTGTATGTGTGTTTGGGCCACAGTATAAATATGCATCACATTTTTTGACATTAAATAAGCCATTGTCTAACTTATCCAGCAGCACTGTTTAATTCCAAATTCACAAATATTTGAGGCTGAAACATCTCGTGGTGGAGGTTATCCTTTGGAGAGGAGCATTAATGCGCCGGGCCAAGCACCACCCCAGGAGCGCTTTGAGCAGGAGTCAGGAAGACAATATGGAAATAGGGGTTGAGCCTCACCACAACGGCTAATGTGTGGTTTGTTTGTCTATTAAAATGTTTTTATTGATTGAAGTGAATCAATCTTTATTGAAGCGCAAACTATTTTGGAGTCGGCATGTTGTACGTAGAAATGGGTGGATTTTAAATGCTTGGTGGGGGTATTATATTTAGCCTGAATGAGCTGATCCCAGCTGAAGTATTGAGGGGGGGTGCCAGAGCACCCATGGTGCAGAGTGATGCAGTGTTTTTTGAAGGTCTGCCAATAGTTTTAAATAGTCCTGCTTTGCCAGGTAACGACAGAGGAGTTCTATTCCCCTGACCCTGCGGGTTGGTGTTTCTTCCTCTAAACTCTTGCACGTCATTTTGACCTGGAAATCGTAAACAGGCAGGCAGGTTGAACCCCTCAGCGGGTTCACCGTAGACACTTTGCTGTAGGGATGTTGTCACAATACCAGAAATTTAGTAGTCGATACCAATACCAGTGAAATTCCACGATTCTCGATACCCAATTCGATACCACGGTCAAAAACAAAACAATAAATCCCATGTACTTTAATTATTAAAAACATTTAAACATTACAAAAAACAGTGGCACTGGCATGTAGCCTTCAAGTAATGAATAAAAATAAACCACTATTAACATTACAAAAAAAGAACAGTGGCATGTAGTGTTCAAGTAATAATAATAATTTTAAAAAAATATGCGCTGAATGCAGCTATGCGGCTCGCGTTTACACTTGCGTGCATGGCGGGGTTTAAAACATAACTTCCAACCTAATATTAAGTAATATAACGCAGGTGCGCAAGGCAGCCACAGGAGACGCCAACATTGTTTTCAACCGCTCGGTACCGCGCCGTATTAATTACCAAGTTTTGAAAAGAAAAAGTATTTGAAGCGAATAAGCAACGCTGTTTTTGATTTGTTTATTTGGTTTTGAACGAATAGTTTTGGATGCATGTATCGGCTTTGAGTTGGTTTGTTTACTTTGAAATTGCATACGCTCGCAACACACACGCACAAGCGCACACGCACGCACACATTCACTGCCGCACCCACTACAACCTGCTGATCTTCAATCAAAACAACATCAAATAAGTGATGCCGAACGCAGTCGTACCATGCGTGTTTAGAAGCGCAACATTGAAACGGGTCCCGTCTGAAACAGTCGCGCGGCGCAGCGTTCAAAACGCAAAGTACTTCCAGACACGACTCTTGCTATTCTTTTTATCGACGAGTCGAGGCGGAGCCGTCGCACTCACTGCAGTTGCCGTCTTCCATGTTCCTGTGTAGGTGTATATGCTGCCCACGTGACGTCCGGAGGAATTGCATCTTCGGTACCTATGGTACCTACGGTACTAAGAAAAAACGAGTACCGTCACGTTTTTTGAATTTTGGAATCGACTTGGTACCGAAGTATCGGTTCTCGTGACATCCCTACTTTGCTGACCTACCTCTCAGGCAGCGTGACATACAAACAACAGCCCCAAAGCGGAAAACAAAAAGTTTTCTACAAACTTTGAAGCTGCGTGAGCTCATTTGTGCGCCCGGTAAGTATTCAGCCAACCTTTTACGGCCCATGTCACTCTGCTTGTGAATCCAATAGAGGACGCCTGTGAAACCTGATGAGGATGCACTTGACGACCCCACTGGAGAGGTGTAAACCTTGTACTTTTAGCTTAATGGACTGAAACTGAGCCTTGCATTGTTGGGCTTTTACAACCACCTCCAAGCCTTTCAAACCCCACTCCACTCGCTCTCGAATAGGGATGGGTCAGAGTATTAGATTATTAGATTATTCGTTCCTGAGGGTCAAAGTCGATTTTTAACATTTGGACCGTTAACATTTTTTCCCATTCAAATAAACAAGAATTAACGGACGGAACTAATGTTGGTTCTGTAGCACTATTATTATTTTTTTATTATTATTAATCATGTACAGAAAAACAATATACACAATACACAAGCATAAATATTAATATATATGCATACAACACAAACACTGATCACTGTTAAAGTTAGTTTTTTTGCGTTTAAGATATTAAGTGATTTCTTGCCGATGATCCATGGCTTCCTTTGTGAATGTCGGCACACATCGAATAATCGATTATTCGTTCATACCACCCACTGATTATTCGACCATGAAAAATTTGAGTTATTCACATCCCTACTCTCAAATACTTTCCTCACCGTGTCCCTGGCAGAAGAAACAAAAAGGAAGAGTTAAAAGGGCCTCGTCTGCCGGGTGTATCTGCCCTAATCTTCTTTCCCCCTCCTGGCTCCTCCACATCCTTGCGTGGCACCTTCACAACCCATCCATGATTTCAGCTGATTCCCGCCCAGCCTCTTTATCATCCAGCCGGTGATTGCCGTGGTAAACGAGTGGCCATTGTACATTTTCAAGCGAGGAGCGTCTGAAGTTGATTTTATGGATAGCCAGCCAGGTGCTCCTCGTGCTCCTCGCTCCACCCCCCCCCCCCCCCCCCGAAAATCAGCAAGGCACTCGCTTATCGGTCTCCTAATTAAGAAAGAAAATGTGTTGGGAATTGCCCTGGGGTCTCCTCGCCTTCCTGCATTCTGGAGTTGGAGGAGGAGGAAGGGAGGGAGGGAGGGAGGGGAGGGATTGTTGACTGCTCTCAAAAGAACACTACTGACTCAATACACTTCAATGGACACCGTTTGGCCAGAATGTCAATGCAGATGCCAATGTAGAGCTGCAGACGCTCTGTCTTCGTTACGGCCCGTGACAGGGAAATAAAGATTCCTAATGCTGTCAGCTGGAGGCGGGTGATAAACAGCCCCAAAGAGGCAGAGCGGGGCTAGTTTCTGGGGCAGGGCTGTTATCTATCACGTGTAATTATATGAGGGCCCCGAATATCAGGGTTACTGTTTGTGCCCATGAAGCCAATCTGCGACATGATGACAGTTGGGTTACGTTGGTAGAGTCGTGTTGCTGTATGACGTAACGTCAGTCAAGAGTGAAGGCCTAGTGTGTCCAGGTCAAGTATAGGAAATCCAATTGAACGTAGCAACGACAAAATGTAGAAGAAAAGATGATTATTGTGCATTGCATCACTGTCTAGGGATCAACGCCCCACAACCTTTATGGGCCGACTGAATCCTGGGTTTGATAGGCTGTGAGGTCAGTGGTGACCATGTCACGCTGAAGTCACACACCCTCTTCAGCTCTGATTGGCTATTGCCTGTTCCTTTGTACCAACGGGCCTGACCGATGTGTGCTACCTCTCAACTGTGTTGCTATAATATTAGAATAACACCGAGCTGTGGTGTGTGAATCACATGTACACACATAGGTCGTTGTTTTTTTTTCAAACCCACTGATAAACCTTTTATACATCAAATCTTTAGCACATCTACTAGAAATAGAACAAGCGAATACTATGACAGATCACACGAGTTGTGTCAACTTTTATTAATCTTTGTCTTTAAATCAAAACCAAGCAACCAAAAACTAAATCTGAGCCCTGGCTAAATGACACTACTCGCTCTGTCAGACGTGAATGCCGTAAAGCCGAGCGCAAGTGGAAAAAAGACAAGTGTCTTTTCAAATCTTAAGGGACTGCTGGCGTCATTATCAGACAACTGTGAAAAATGCTAAAAGGGAACATTTGTCTAGTATTATCCTGTCAAATTGTCATAAACCACGTGTTTTGTTTAAAACCATAGTTCTCAATGCCAAAAATGTCTGTATGGAGGCTTCCCCTGCGGTCTGTGAAAACTTTCTGCACTTTTTTATTGACAAGGTTTCTTCTGCTAGAGCCCTCATCTCACCATCCTATGACCCCTCAATCTCCTTCACCTGCTCCGCTGTCTTTGACCTGTTTGAGCCTGTGACTCTGTCCTGTTTACAGGAGACTGTCGGCCAGTTGAGGCCCTCAGGTTCTCCAAATGATGCAGTCCCCCCTCGACTATTCAAAGAGGTTTTCGCCACTGTTGGAATTTCTCTTCTCACAATTATTAATAGCAGTCTGTGTTCAGGTGTGGTCCCTGAGAATTTTAAACATGCAGTGGTGCAACCATTAATTAAAAAACCTGGACTAGATCCTGAAGCTCTCGCAAATTTCAGGCCTATCTCTAAACTCCCATTTCTCCTTGAGAATCCTTGAGAAGATAGTTCACTGTCAGTTAATGTCCTTTCTGAAAAATTATAGTATTCTGGAGTTTTTCCAATCTGGTTTTAAATCTGTGCACAGCACAGAATCAGCTCTTTTAAGAGTCTTCAATTACATATTTTTAGCTACAGACTCTGGTGACCGTGTTATTCTTGTACTTTTAGACTTAACTGCTGCATTTGATACAGTGGACCATGGGGTCCTGATCTCTCGCATGGAACAGTGGGTTGGCATCAGGGGCACAGCACTGGAGTGGTTCAGGTCATACTTGGCTTAGGAAGCATGGGATTCAATACCATTTTTATGCAGATGACAGTCAAATCGACATCCCTCTTAAGAAAAAAGAATGTTACACAACCACTGCCTTAGTTAAATGTCTTGATGACATAAAGGCCTGGATGGCCCTGAACTTTTTAAATTTGAATGAGAAGAAAACTGAAGTGATGATTTTTGGTGGCTCTTCTGAAACACCCCTTCTGGATCTGGGCCCTTTGGCCCAGCATATTAAACCTATCATTACCAACTTAGGTGTAAAAATGGATGTGGACCTCAAGCTTGACAACCAGATCAAGGCGGTGGTCAGATCAAAATAAAGCAGATTTTATCAAGGCGACAGTTTGAGATTGTAATTCATGCCTTTATTACCACTCGGCTGGATTACTGTACTGCACTTTATGTAGGGGTCAGTGCGTCGTCCATCTCCGGCCTCCAGATGGTACAGAATGCTGCTGCACGCCTTCTAACCGGCACACGCAAATTTTACTACATTTCCCCCATCTTAGCCTCACTCCACTGGCTGGCCAAAAATTTTAGGATTCAGTTTAAAATTATTTTATTTACTTTTAAATCCCTTAATGCCCTTGCCCCGCCGTACCTCTCTGAGCTTCTACACCCCTACACACTCCTGAATGTGTATATATGTATCCGCAAAGCTCTGCCTGCGCTCAGGGGGTGTTAGATATGGCCATAATTTGTATTTTATTATATTTCTTTTTTTAAATCTTTATATAGATCTTCATGACGGGCGAAATGTGGACACGGAACAGGTGTTATGTCGACTCTTAGTGGGGTGAAGAGAAAGAAGGACTTGCGTACGGTTGTCAAGAGCTAACTATTTCTTGACAACCCGCCCCTCCCCCTGTTCGTTTTCTGGAGTGGGCATTTCAGATTTAATGAAGTCAAGCTGCAGGGTACCAATGCCTCCGGAACAATCAGCATGAGAGGTTCTATAGCGAAACTGACACTTTGCTCAACCGGACCTGGATTTAGATGAAGGAAATCAAATGTGTGTCTATTTTTACACCTTTTTTTGCCATGGCAATATCTGTCTGTCCGTCTGTCTGTTGGTACTGAATTATAATACATGTAGAAGATACATTCAGAGTATCCGCTTTTAGACGAGGTGATGCAATGTTAAAGTTTAAGTTTAAGTTGTGCTACTAAAATGTAAGAATGTGAAATATGTGCATGCCCAAACCAAATAAAAAACAGTCCAATGTCAATAGAGAGTTAATAATAATAGAGAGGTGTGGTATACTGGATAGCAAAGAGTGAATCCCAGCTAACTTTGTATCAATGTTAAACCTGACCCTCACTGGCCCTCAAGTGAGTTGAACATATTGCACAAACGAGATTAGAGAGTTTCACAAACACCAGGGGGGGGGGGGGGGATGCCTGGGGGAAAACAACGCCATGCCTTTGATTTATATGAGCCATGAAGCAATACAACACACACACACACACACACACACACACACACACAGCAACACACACACACACACACACACACACACACACACACACACACACACACACACACACACACACACACACAGACACACACACACATACATACAACAGCACACATACATACATACAGACAGCAACGCCAGCTGTGTACAATGAATTCTGGGTATGCGTTTATTTTGTGCTGTAAGACACATTCCTCTTATGTTTCATTAACATTCCACTTGTATTTATTCACGTATGTGTTGGCTGGTGCCCAAGGTGTCTCTGTGTATCCCACCGCTGCTGGATGGGGTCCAGGGCCACAGGGGCCCACTCTGGAATCAATAAGTGGTGGTCTAGGCCCTCTGCAGACAAGATGTCTACCCTTCTCTAAACGTTTCTTCATTCCCAGTGCATGGAGAGGCAGTAAACGTCCTAGAAGGGAGATTCTCCCGATTTAAATTCCTGCGGTGGGAAGATAATAGACAGCCATTCTTTTATTTCCGTCGAGGCCAATTTGGCGAAGAGAGCAGACGCCTCTCTTAATTGTAGAGCGACAGGCTGTTGGTATTCAGTCCTCAAATGAAGGCTTTTATATACTAGAAGATGACAACTTAGACTAACAACTTAGTACATCACAACTTGTACAGCTAACCGTAACATTTGACATGTTTTAATAAAACAATATGATGTATTCATTATTATTCATTGTTCTTCATTGGAACGTGATAGATAAACAATTTGACTGCTATGTCAACGACTCGTTTTAATAACCTTGAGAAACAAGATCATATAATGGACCAAATGATATTATCATATAACAGATTAATAGCCGTGGTGTCTAATTTCTGTTCCGCACGAGTGAATCTGTTCATTTTGTGAGGGAGAAATGCAGTGGAATCAATTTGATTATTATAAAAGTAACTAAAATGAATAAATGTGCATAGTCATTGATTAATGGCTTCTGGGCAAACAATAGTCTGGCAACATGAACCCTACAGAGTTTATTTTGTTCAAACAACTTAAAGGTGCAGTGTGTAGAATTTAGTGGTATCTAGCAGAACGGCCTTGGCAGAAAATTTATATAAAATTCAGAACTGTTTAAATTATTCTATAACCCCTTTTGAATTGGAATTTTGGTTTTCGTTTCCTTACAATATATATTATATCTACATAGGGGGCGGGTCTTCTTCCACAGGCCGCCATGTTGCACCGCCATGTTTCTACAGTAGCCCAAAACGGACCAACGGCACAAGAGAGAGCGCATTTTTAATTCAATAAAATAACACATTTTCTTGGCTAAGAGTTAACGGAAGGAGAGGGTCTTTTTATCCCCATGACCAAGATCCATTTGTGATCCTTTTTTTAGTACCGTCATTGTGCGGGAGCATTATAGTTAGCCTGTGCCAGTGCCACACACACCGATGCATATTCTATAACTGTCCTAAAAGCTTAACCCTCATCAACATCAACCACTGGCAAGACTGAGCCCCACACATCCACACACACCGTGGTGTTACTTATACACGAGTGTCCTAGAAGCCTAATCCTCTCTCGGACGCACCATCATAATCACCCAAGGGCAAGGCTAAGCCCCACACATCCACACACACCCACACACACCGTGGTGTTATGCTAGAAGTGTCTGAGAAGCTGAACCCTCTCTCGGAGTATTGAACCCTCTACCCTCTCTCTATATAGCCTAGTGAAGACAAGCCTGCTCCGTCCTTTCGCCCACAGTGTGTGGTGTATTTAGAGGATTCAATAATAATGGAGTTTCACTTACTTTTTATCCAGGTGTAAAATGGTGTGGCTCATGGCAGTATGCCAATGGAGGGTACTAGGATGGAAGTGGCTGTGCATTCTTTAAAAAGTTTGGATTTTTTTTTCGCCTTGAGGTTGTTTTTCTGTTCGATAACTAAAAGTAGGCGATCACTCTTTTGGGTAAACTTTGTATCCAAAAAATAAACTTGTTGCGATACAATTGCACTCCTTTATGTTATCCAACCTATAATCGTGCAAAAGTAAACATTGGCTTTTAGCGCCGACCACTTTTGCGCCGACCACTTTTTTGATATAAATAACATGAAGCGATAATTATAGGTTTATGAATGTAGTTTACCAAGATGGATGGCATAAGAGGACTGTGTGTTCTGAAACGTCAATAGGCAGTTACCTCCACTATGTCCAAGATACCTGATTATGATTGGTTACATTTAATTAATAGCAGGCTTAAGCTGTCAAAAAATCGACTGGTGGGATTAAAATGAACGTTTCTTTCCGTCAAGTTAAAATCATGGCCTATGTGTACAGTCCCATTCAGCTCCATGATTTTTTTTATTTTTTATTAGAACAATGTTTATTATGTTATATTATTGCAATGAACGATGGCGTTCAATGTAAAAGGACCTATATTGTAAGCTATGATATATAACTATATATATGTTTCCTATTACAGACTTCATAACTAAATACAATTCAGAAATCAATCATCCCGGGGTGCCCCGTTGGGGTAGAGCATGTACCATTAAGGCCCAGTCCGTACCGCAGCGACCCGGGTTTGATTCCTGCCCGTGGTCCATTGCTTGTCCTCCCCTCTCTCTCCCATACCTTTCTGTCTCTCACTCTATCATAAAAATGCAGAAACAAATCTTAAAAAATAAATAAACCTCATCCCTTGAAACTTGGCTACTACATGACAGTGACATTGTTGTGACATCACGACATTGTGACATGGTCACAACATTGTTGTGACATGGTGATCATTTGGTCGTAACCTTCTGGCACCTGACAAATGCAGGCCAGCTTCCGCCACCATAGTTGTTTGAAAGTAGGGGTTATTTTAGTCTTATTTTAGTCTTTACTTTAGACCCTTAAACAAAATTAACCTTTAAAAAAGTCCAGGAATCAAAAGTACATGTCTAGTGTCTAGAAAGCCTGGCAAACCACACACTTACAATGATCATAATTAATGTAGTCACAATTCAGCCGTTTAGATAAGAATGCCTAACCAATCAGAAATTAATTACTTATCTACTTTGGCAAATCATAAATGGAAACGTGCATACCCTCACATTTCAACAGTCTCCTTATTGCTATATTATAGTAATGCTTTATATAGTCTCCTGATCAGACCAGAATTAAAATGAATAAAAAGAGGCAGAGAGACAGCAAGAGGGCCTTGAATGAATGCAGCTGTTTTGAGGGTTAAAGTTGAAAGACTTCCAACAGTATGAAGAGCAAAAGCAATGAGACTATAGGCTGGTGCACATGTATAAGCCTTTGGCTGTTTTGTAATGGCAATGGACAATTTAATGAATGCTGTTACTTCTGTGGAGTCAAACAAAATAACATTATATTTAAATAATTGGAATGTCAGCAACTTGGTATTCACGGCGCTAATACTTACAAAGTCAATGCAAAGACGCGAATAGATGCGAATTAGCGGCTGGCGTGAATGACGCGGCGAGAATGAACTGGTTTGTGAGGATTTTGCTTGATTCTATTCATGAGAACGATGCAAATTCCTCATTTGAATTTCGCTTGATGATGAATCAATCACGCGAGAAAGTTTTGCGGTTTGCTCGAGCAACCTCGCCTGAGTAGCCTGAGTAGTAGAATATTTGCTTTGCTTTTGGTGTGAACACAAAAAATGTTTCTCCCCCCCCCCCCCCCCCGACTAACTTGTTTATACTTATGTCAACCTCAACTCTACTCACTTTTGTTCCAGGGGTTTCTAGTCACAACTAGATGTGATTTTTGGTGCGGTTGGGCCTTCTGTGTCAGTGTCGCCGTTCTACAATTCTAAAGGAAAATGTCAGTGGGTCAATTGATTTTCAAATGGCATGAAAAAGATTTACTGGCCATGTTATCTTCTTTTTTCTCTTTGAATGATTATGCAGACAAAACAAAAACCTTCAGACGCTGAACTAATGATCATTTTTATTTACTATGAATAAGGCAGCAAATGCATAATTACTAATGCATACCTGTGAGGTCTGTCCATAACAGATAAATTGGTGTGTGCTGGAAAAATGTGCTGGAAAAATGTCCTTGCAACTGCATGTTATGCCAGCCCTCATGCCTACTAACCACAGCTGCTGTCAATCTTAGCTGTTAATATGTTTAGAACAGTAAAACGTTTTTTAAATTAAGAATATGCTTACAATGGAATATACATTTTCATTACTTTATAATGTATTAATACATGCATATCTTATAATGTACACTTGACCTTCCCTATAACGCGCATCGATAAAGCACTATATCATGGTCAGTAATATAGGGCCAATGGCCGCATTATAGCGAAGATTAAGTGTATTGCGCTTATGCAATACATACTATTATTGCTCAATGTGACTGATGAATGATTTAGCATTGTACACACTAAGCTTTGTATTGAACTCATTATTGGTGTCTTTGTTCAAGACTTGATGGTTGACTTAGGAAATTAAACTCCCAGGATTGGTTACCATGACGTTCTGCATCTGGGACAAAATGTCCTTGTTGAAGAATGATTGGTGTTTTGCGGCGGTGAGCGTTCACAAGCGCAACTGAGGAGGTCTATGAGATGTTTGTCAGTTTTGGGATGCTCAGTATGTTGTGCCCGGCTATCGCTAATAAGTGACAGCTGTTCATTTCCGTAGTTTCATTTGACACTTTGTGGAGCATGGCGGAATAATCAGCGTTCTAGTTAATTTTGAATTACACATTGCAACTTTAAAATTGTTTTCCAAAGGAATCCTTTTTCCATAAATCAACAAAAATTATCGTCTTCTCTCTTTAGATTAGAGGGAATTGAGGACAAGAATGAAGACACAGGAATTAAGAAACTAAAAACATCTTGAGTCACAATGAAAAAGATGACATTGACTCAATAAAATTTTCAGAAAGACTGAGCTGTATACTGCATGAGTCCAAAGGGGATAAATGCGATTTACCCTCTCGTGCAACCGTCAGTGAAAATAATTGCGTCAATGAAATCCAGAGGCATACACAATATAATACAGTTTGATTAAAGTAATTCATCTTCAGGCAATTCAAATGTAATTGTGTTTTGAGAAAAAAAAGTGTGTGTGCTTAACTATGAAAGCAAATCTGACACTGATTACAATGTCCTGTGTTTATCAAGTCCTTCGCATCTAGAGAAAACTAATTAATTTTCCATTAGTATGATTTGTTCTACAAAAGAAACTTCCGCTGTCCCATTGCTTGGAAACTATTTTAAGTGAGTGAATCTTGAGGCTGCACAAAATGGTTGTTCTTGATTGAGATGGGTTTGATTTCAGGCGGAGGATTTGATTATCTTTTTTGCATGGGGGGCGCTCTTAATTTGAGTTCTGAAGCAATATGTATAGTTTGCCTTCTTCGACTCCAAGGATTCATCACTGCTATGGTGAGACAGTGCAGTATGAGATAAGATATATGGCACAGGTGGGTCGACTAATCTGTTGTTTAACATAAGTAACAACAAGATGCTACTTTTGCTACAAAGTGCAAACCTCAAAGAAGATTCACAAATATTGGTATTGGTATTGTAGATATATATCTCTGCTGATCAACACTACGAATGGTGTTCTATCCATTTTCCCTTACATATACAGCATATATATGTATATATATATACATATATGTATATATACATATATGTATATATATATATATATATATATATATATATATATATATATATATATATATATATATATATATGCAGTGTTGTGCATGGACTAGTTCATTGAACTTTGAACTGAACATAACAAATTTTTAACTAAAGAACTTGAACTAGTTCAGATTTTGTGACATTCTGAATTGATGCTTAGGTCCAGATGACATGTTTATTAAATTGAGTTACTGCCTTAGTTGTGATGAATGAAACAAATAACAAATAATATCCACAACAATCTGAGATTGTAGTGATGGGCAGCAGGTAATGTAGAGGATTCATTTTAAAAGATAAGCACAGCATACTCACTCCAACAGTTTTTCTTCGGTTTCTAAAGAAACTGTTGAATGAACTGAACATGAATGAGTGTGAACTTGCACAACACTGTATATATGTAAGGGATAATGTGTAGATAATGTGTGTATGCACTGTATATATATATATATATATAATATCTCACAGCACATGGAGGCCATTTCGATCATTCAAACCGCACACCATCAGTGAAAAAAAAAGGCTGAAAATCAGGCCCAGTGTTTCTCGCTGTCAATGGCAACCATGTAGCCCAAAAATCAACAAAACAATAACCTACTTTCCAAATGAAGAAAAATCTCTATCCAAATATGGATTTACTCGTCCATGGTAATCCAATTGGCTTAAGATTGCTACGTGGATATCACAGTGTAGCAGATCTTCTTCGAGCGCTGCTGCTGAAAACAGGTGTATATTTCACCAAGGTCTAAATTACAGACGTGAGAACAGAAGCAGGGTTAGTTTTGTATGTTGGCGATTGACTTGTGCAGTGAGACCTAGACAGCGTATCATTGTTTTTGTCAGGGATTTTGTTTTGCATCAGACTTATTACTCATTTACGGCATTTCGGGTTGCATTCATGTCTGTGTTTCCATGAACAGAAACAGACACAATGTCATTCTCATGTATGTCAGTGCTAGGAATGTATAACGCTCCAAGCTTATTCCTGCCATTTGAATATGTAGAATGAGGGTAGACCAGGAATGACGGTACGTGATTTGATATCCCCGCTCGTGGAGACACACGTCATATCATAAGAGTTGGCATTTTGAGGAGAGGACTTTACCTTTTCCTTTGGGATCAAAGTGTCCCGCTTTAACATTGTTTCCAGGAAGGAGATGAAACCCAATTATGTGTCTTCTCCCCGTAAGCAGGGACCACCCCGAGCTCTGAGACCCACTTGTTGCGCTCACAGTAGGGGGCTCTCAACCGCCAAGCCTCAAATATTTAAATGATGGTTATGAATATTTAATGACAGAGTCCCCCACCTCTCCTCCCACCATTTCCCTCCACATGGGTCTCAACAGCCTCAGCAGCTTCTTTGTGTTGGGTTTTTGGGCTTCTAACCATAATAAAAATGATTTTCAAATGATCTTTATGAAAAATATTGTCCCCCAGAGAGGAAAACCTCCTCAATGTCAATATTCATATCTATATTGAGATAATTATGATCAAGTGCAATGCACTCCTCCCTTAAATGTCTTTAATGAGTCCTTCTTTACAAGTGTATCATTCATTTAAACATATCCAAATTGCTATAACGAGGATGAACTATATTTAAACATGTAACCTAGGTGATTGTACCAATGTCAATGCTTAGTGACATCTCAAGTTTTGTTAATATAAGTCATAATGGATAGAGTGGAACTTAACCTTTTTATTTAATGTTAAGTCATAAAATGCCTGTCCGGTTTAACTCAATCCTCCCTTAACTCCCTTAATGCGCAATTAATCAGGGAATCGATTCAAGGTAAAAGAAGTCTGAAAACAAATAGAAGTTACTCCTAACTCAGGGATTGTTTTTAACAACGAGATGTCACAGTCACTAATGATCAAGAATGAATCAGTTGTAGTTTTATTGTATTATTAGCCATGTTTAACCTCCCCAGATGCGTATGTAAAAATGAACACTACAGGGGTTCAAAAGCCTCTGTTTTATTTGGCAGCTGAACACGGTCATATGGAGGGCAGCGTTCTGGGGCCGTCGTTATGCATGTATGAGTGTTTCGTCATTCCAGTTCACCCATGCATTAATGTTTGATTGCAATGCTCTTGAAATCTATCTTCCCTACACTATACTGTACATAAGTAGACAAAATGCACACATTTGGTTAGCTTCCAATGTTTTACATTTTGGTATTCCATCCATGGGAAACAACAACATGTATATAAGAACTGTCATGCCCTGTGCTGTAAATAGTATAATAGTATAAACACCAAATAGTATAAACATATAAGAAAATCTATGAAGATGCTAAGCTATTGAGTGAAAAAGTCCCATTCACAAGCATTTCCTTAGACACTTTCAAAAAGCTGCTGTAGTTGAAGCAAGCCATGAACTACCTGTATATCCTTTGATGGCTGGCTACGTAGAGAGGTGGCTAGGTGAATGGACTGCATTTATATTGCGCTTTTCAGAGCTGGGAATACCAAAAGCACATCATACACACATTCGTACATATCGTGGCGAGGGGCAAGGCAATAACCAGACGGGAGCCTGCAGGTTATTGCGAGAATGGCACCGCACGACCCCGAGAGTTTTCTTTATTCAAACGGACACAAGACAACGAAACAGCACACGGCATATACCACCAACACAACACACCCCGGTGGCGGTGGCGCCTCGGCCCGACACCACCTGTCACCGAGTTGTGACCCCCCCCCCCCCCCCCCCCCCCCACAGTACCAGACCCCGGAGGGTTCTAGAAGTCCAAACCGTGAGATAGAACCGTCTGAACCAATCCCCTCTGCATTATGGCACGTTAACTGAGATGGACCTTATCTGCATCAGCAAATGAGACCATGCCTTTTATAATGGGTTTTGTGAACCTTAATATTTATTTTGTTGTATTTATTCAAATTTCATGATTGGTCATTCACTAGTTAATCTCGGATTGTAGAGGTTAAATCCTCATTTCATGTTGTTTCAGTTGTTTCCGGTGCCATGGAGGAAGAGAGACAAACATTGCCTGGAAGTCAGAGAGAATAGGCGTTTTTTTCTTTCTACCATTTATGATGTTTTTCCAGTCCAAACCGTGAGCTAGAACCATCTGAACCGTCCCAGAATCCCTTGCGGCAACCCAGAACACGACAACAACGGCTGTGATCACCACGATATTAATTCCTACACTTTTACAAGACGTTGACTACATTAAGTGTTGTTAATTATGCCCCAAACAGCCCTCCGTTGCATCCTTTCAGTGACTCACAACTCGGGTACCTCCTGAACCACTTACTGCCCTACCAGTGAGGATGGGTATGTTAGAAGGTAGATAAGAATAAATGTTATGTTATTATTAGAATAAATAATAGGGCTACATAATTATTACTTGCTCAATATAGGCCTGCTGCATAAAACAGCATGTGTTATTGAAAAAGGTACACTCTGTTCCAATGTTTTGTTGATGTCACGCTATTATGTCTCATTCAGCCAACATAATTCAAAGCTCAATGCATTTTATGAGACTTAGTGTAAAAAAAAAAAACAGCGATAAAGAATATTGAATGTTTTGAATTGAGAAAGTAAAATGAATATGAAGTGAATAAACCCATGCAACTGGTATAGATTATTATGGCGTATAGAGTATCGCAAACAAATAAGGCTTTGACACGTTTAATGAGTTCACTTCAAGAAATGTACGCAATTACAAAACAAGGCGCTGGAACCCACTCGTCTCTCGGCATGCGACGTCAGAGATCCACGCACACCCTGGTGCTCATTAAGAGAGAAAAATAAATCAGCTGTGTTTGTCAAGGGAGGCCTTCAGCTGTCAGACCACAGTGGCTTCCACCCCGGTTTGCACCCAGCCCTCCAACTCCTATTAATTTGGAGCGACAAGCGTCTTTTCCTGTGCACGTCAGCATTATTGCCACAACGCAGAAAGCCATTAGTAGCTGAAAGATTAAAGCACGTGTCAAGAAGCTCCTTCATTCTACTCTGTTACCAAACTCTGCCTCCTTTGTTTGGCCGTCTTCCATATATGCATTGTTGAACTAAACACTGTTGTCTGCACTTCCATTAATGCCATCCTCTGCATTATGGCACGTTAATTGAGATGGACCTTATCTGCATCAGCAAATGAGACGACGCTTTTTATAATGGGTTTTGTGAACCTTAATATTTAGTTTGCATTCATTCAAATTTCATGATTGGTCATTCACTAGTTAATCTCGGATTGTAGAGGTTAAATCCTCATTTCATGTTGTTTCAGTTGTTTCCGGTGCCATGGAGGAAGAGAGACAAACATTGCCTGGAAGTCAGAGAGAATAGGCGTTTTTTTTCTTCCTACCATTTATGATGTTTTTCCCTCAGCACTTTTTGGCCTTGCCGAGTTGGAGCGCGCCATGCTGATTTTGGTTTCAACTACCAGTTTAAATGCACCGAGCCGTGTTGAGACAAAGCATCTCCGAAGCTGGTGCCAAAGGGGGCCTCAGCCCTACATCACGGCCCTACACCACAGCCCTACACCGCGGCCCTCCACCACGGCCCTCCACCACGGCCCTACACCACGGCCCTACACCACAGCCCTACACCTCAGCCCTACACCACAGCCCTACACCACGGCCCTACACCACGGCCCTACATCACGGCCCTACACCACAGCCCTACACCTCGGCCCTACACCACGGCCCTACACCACAGCCCTACACCACAGCCCTACACCACAGCCCTACACCTCGGCCCTACACCACGGCCCTACACCTCAGCCCTACACCACAGCCCTACACCTCAGCCCTACACCACAGCCCTACACCACGGCCCTACACCTCAGCCCTACACCACAGCCCTACACCACGGCCCTACACCACAGCCCTACACCACGGCCCTCCACCACGGCCCTACACCTCAGCCCTACACCACAGCCCTACACCACAGCCCTACACCTCAGCCCTACACCACAGCCTTCCTCCGAACGGGTTGTGGAGACATCAGCCCTGGAGGCTGTTAGGGGAGAGAAGTTATCTCTCAAATTGTAGGAATAAAGACCTGTAAAAATCCAATAAACTGTGCGTTCTTGTATATGAGACACATCGCCATGCATGAAGAGTTTGGCTAAAGTTCTCAACAGCCTGATTCTTTATCATGCGTTCGTTCCTTTAACTATATAAGCCTAAAGGGTATAATGGTTTGGATCGAAGCACACCACTGTGATTGTAGCTGGACAATATTCTCTTGCAAAAAAATAGCTTGTTGCTTGTTGAAAATATGACAGATTTCTTTCAGATTAGTTTTGGTCTAGAGGATGGACATTGGAAAATATTTCACAGTATAAGCTTGCTGATATAACATTTACTGTACATTTACATTTCGGGCATTTAGCAGACACTTTTATCTAAAGCGACTTACGTACTTAAGTACATTTGTCAGAAGAAGGAATCACTATATCGCTGTCGGTACAGTAAAGATATTAATAGAAACAGTGCTAAGCATTTACAATTGCTAGGTCAGCTCCATTCCCCATTTACAACAAAGACAGCCAGGATAAGATGCCACACAATGCTAAGTACTGTTTCTAAATGCCAGGACGTAAAACATACAATAACTGCTTATATTAAGTGCCAAGACGTGCAACATACAATAGGTGCGTAAGGTTTTTTTTTTTTTTTTTAGGAGAGTAAGGGAGGAGAAGGGTAGGAGAAGATATTATGTATTTTCCTAATATCAAGGACATGTGGTACTCGTGGAAATATGTGGGGAACATTCTCCAATGTGTAAACAAGAGTAATTTGAAACAAATCAGCACTCAATGAGCTACAGAGATTAGAAAGCAAAAAGGGGCAACATTGAACTTCAAACTGAATTCATCATCATTGTCTGTGTCAAAGTCCATCTGAAACATCCTAAATACATAAAATCTCTCTTTACTGTAGAGAGAAAACTAAAAAGGCAATAAAAGTGTGCACGTTGTTGTGTCATCGACTCAAGATGAGAGCGTCATCCGTTAGAAACACACCTTCAAGTGGCTAGCCCAGTTGTAATGGAAATGAAAATCCAAGCCCTGCTAGCCTGTCGCACCGAGTCCAACCAGGCCAGTAAAGTATAGTGGAAAAACGCGAGAGAGAGAGAGCTACAATAGGTTACCAAAAAATCTGTGTCACAGAAAGATCCAGCAATGAAGTTAACATGAGTGTCGTTGCTCCTTTTCGCTCGCCCATATGCAGGCTGAATGCTAACTCACACATTTGAAACCAAATTAACCACACCAGGGAACCTTTCGCCTGCAGGGGTTGCTGGAATTAGAGGTGTGTGTGTGTGTGTATGTGTGTGCCTGTGCCTGTGTGTGCATGTGCGTGTGTACCCCTGCAAAGCTCTCAAAACCCCCTGGCTTGAGTGGAAAAGGGAGTTCGTTTATTCATCAGTTCTCCTCTCAATCCTCTGGCCTACATCTCTTTGAATCTGTTTCATTCTTTCCCATGCATCACCATCTCCCTCCCCACACACCCACCCACCCACCCCATCTCTCCCTGCCCTGTTCGGCAGACCCCATGCCCTTGCCTGCTCTCCATGAAGCGGGGTCTGAGCGTCCATAAGACGTTGCACGCCAAAACTTTGCACAGAAAGGACAACCAGAAAAGCCGGCCCCCACCCGATAACCCCTACATTTTCCCCTCTAGTTCCAAGACCAAAGCAGTTTACAGAGGCATGTGGCCAAGCAGAGTCCTTTATTGCCAGGCTTCGCCCCCCCTGTCCCCCCCGTCCCCCCCGCGCCCCCCTCCTTCCTCAGGCTATGGGGGGAAGGAGTGGAGCTTTCTTGGAACGGCCAAGCGACGGCCCCCCCTCCCTACTCCTTGATCTCAGTGCGTGTGCCTTACAGCCCGCCCCTCGCCCCTCGCCGCTCGCCAGCCTCAGAACTCTGAGATGTGATTGAAGTGCTGCCCCCGCATCTCTCTCTGCGCCGGCCGTCCATCGCCCCATCGTTCCTGTCCTGGTTCTGCGATGCGACCCACCAAAGGACGGCGATGTGAGGCAAACGTGTGAGAAATGAGAAGGAGAAGGAGAAAGAGAGAAAGATGAAGCACAGATGTATGCAGTTTTGTGAGAGACCGAGGAAGAGGGACTGGGGGGATAAGGAGCGACGCTTTTATTTTGATGTGGATTTTGACATTTGTTCAAAAGCTTTTCAGAATGCTAATTAGCTCTATACCTCGCAAATAACTCTCCAGATATGTTGCCTGAGGTTCCTTTTATCTCCCACCCTTTTTCTTCTTCTTTTTGGGCAACACAGAATTCTACACAGTTTTTTGAAATCAAGTTTATTTAATTTGTGTTTGACTCAGGAGTATTTCCCGTTCGAGTACAGCAGTACTCCAGCATCATGAAGGCTGGGCCTTTCTTTTGCTCTGTTCCCGTTTTATGTTAAGTTTGGGGGTTTTGAACTTGACATGAAAAATCTTCTAATGTGCATTTTCATTCCCAACTATCGGCATCAGGTCATGAACAATGCTCTTTATTTAACCGTTACAGTTTCACAAAAGAACAAAACCATGTTTACATCGTGATATCCCTTTGCTATGTCGGTGTGTGTTCCTGCCTTTGTAAAGCAATGGCTGATGACCGGCTAGCAACTAACAAAAACCTGTGGGGCGCCTGTCCTGTGACAGCATTAACAAAGCAATAGGTTACAACAAGGTTTGGGAACCACGAATGACAACCCAGCACCAGCTCAAAGGCGTCCTCACAAATCCCGAAACACACTCAAGAGCATCACGCCAGACGGTATCACCGTCTTCTTCCTCACCATCGTCATCATTGCTTCTCTGCATGCTCTTCAGCGACGGTCCTAGGATGCACACAGACGCTGCCTACATCCTGTGGGAGATCCATTTGATTATTCTTAAATAGGATGTCATAGGAGATCTGTAACCCTTCCATCTTGCACATCACTTCTACCACACAGAGCCGAAACAGAGCCTCATGAAACATTATGATGTGACATCTACAATTAAAAAAATAATACGATTATTTAGACCCCATGTTGAATGCGAAATTACATATTTAAGAGCTGTAGAACAAATCTATTGTTTTGTTCATTTCTTTTTCAGTAGTTCTTTCCTAGAGGCACCTAGAAAAAAAGGTATGGGTTGCCATGGGTTTAAGAGGGGGGTGGTACAGGAGACTCTGGGACATGTGTGAACTTGCGGTCAAAAGGTTCACTGTGTGTGTGTGTGTGTGTGGGGGGGTGGGGGGGGGGGGGAGGAGATGGGGGGATGGAGGGAAAGAGGGAGAGAGCTAAGGGCTCCACCAGGTGCCAGGAGAGCTAGTGCACCTGCTGTTAAAAACTGAAGAGGGTGGTGGTGGTGGTGGTGGGCTGGGTGCGTGGGTGGTTTCTGATGGACCACCTGGAGGAAAGGTCCTTTGACCAGGAGCTGAGTGGTTGGGGTGTGAGTGGGCACTTGAGATTACCTCTGCAGTTTTTCCCTTTTTCAGCACCTAACCCGTTAGATAAGCACTATGTGTGTGTGTGTGTGTTTTGTGTGGTGAATGTGTGTGTCATGTCCGACCTATGAAGGTTGTGTGCAGATGTTTGCTGGCCGGGGAGTCGCACTTCACAGTGGTGTGACTGCGCTGGTGAAGGGTGCGCTGCGTGGGCAGCCCCGTGCCGGGCTTCCTTGAAGGAGGAGTTGGAAGTGGAGCGTAGGCAGCAGTGACATCGTGTTAAAGCGTTGTAAGAGAGCTCATGTTGATTGTCAGAATGTCTTTGGAAGCAAAAAGAGCTCCATGCTGGGAAATGGAGAGAGGCAGTTTAACGCCCCCCACACCACTGTTGGTGGGAGTTTTTGATATAAGGAGAAGCTGAGGTAGTAATTTGGGGTCAGGGTGACAGCATGAGGCAATTGTGTGCACCAATGAGGCAAACTGTTATTGATGACTCCATAGTGTGACGTTAATGTCTGGACGTTCAATTGTGCACGACTTAATTGCTCAATTGTTTTTCCTAAGGCATCATCTCGCTCTTGAGCTCATTATGCAGATGAACAAATTCTATTTACAAAGGTGTAGGCACAATGGTTCTTCGTCATCGCTGAAGTATCAGCATTCAAAACCATTTCTGCCTTTTCCTTCCACTACTGGCTATTAAAACTGCAGCTGTGAGACCTACAGCTTATCTAGTGCTGCCAGTGTTTTCCAATGGGTTATAATGATGCACTGAACAGCATTTCAACTAGAGCTAGGCTTCTTGGTAACAATACCATTTCTTGTATTTGTTTAACACCAGTGAACCCTGGCTGTTGTTTTTGAGCTTTAAGCAACTCAATTTACTCACACCACACACACAAACACACGGAATTGTGTGTGTGTGTGTGTGTGTGTGTGTGTGTGTGTGTGTGTGTGTGTGTGTGTGTGTGTGTGTGTGTGTGTCCCAGTGTGTGTGTGTGTGAGGGATTATGAGATGAAAAAAATTTGTGTTATGTGGTGCAGGAAGCTGTACATACAGCTTCGGAGCCCACCAAGTAAAAATACACAATGACCTTTGCTTCATGACTTGATAGAAAATCGTGTCATTGTTATTTTTAATAAATGGTTTGCTTGTAAGCTCAGTCAGGGCACTACAGATTCCATGGAAAGGCGTTCAATTATTACCAATTATTACTACTACTAAACTAAACCAATACCAATATAATCTTGACGGTCTTTTCAATGTCAAGCTAAAGTGAAGAAAAGTTAAGGGAATGTGTAACTATTTACTATTAACCTTTTACTAGTAATTATAGTCCACGCTTTAACGACCAGGCAGTGTTCAAGTCAGCGAGACTGAAACAGACGCCATGGTGTGTGCTGTGTGACAAGTGGCACAGGGTTGCTCCGGTGGAACAGCAGACGTGTTTTGGTTTCCTGAAGAACGGTTTGTGATTGATTGAACGGCTACAGGAGATGAGGGAGGGGGGGGAGAGCGTGATTCATCAAGGGAGGGATCTTCATAGATGTTTCTGGTCCACAGCAGAATTGTCCCTTTGGCCCCTGTGCTGATCCTTAGCCTCGGTCGGATGGCAAGTAAAGATGTTCCTCTTCATCTATTGGCTCAGCCTGAGAAGAAAGAGAACAGAGCTCTGTGTAGCAGAACGAACGGTTCCTCGCCACACAAAGTTCAAAGTCCAGTTGAATAAATGGCTCCCATTGGTCAAGGTGTTCCATCCAGATGAATGCAGGCCATCACTAGCCCATGCAGTGGTCGGTAGGAGGAGTAGTAGGAGGCCTTGATGATGGCGTCTGTCGTGTCTTCCTTCTCAGCTTCCAGGAGATACAGGTCCGATACAGTAACTCGTCCGCTGAGAGCAGTGGCTCCCATGTGTCCAACCTCTCACAGAGGTAGTGAGATGTTGTCGTCCACATAGCCAGATACTACCGATTCAGGAGCAAAGAAGTCCAGCTATGACCTGTTCCAAACAGCAGCCCTCACCATTGTCGAAGAGGCTGCCAAAGCATGCTTATCGCCCATGTATTCATGTCCCTGGCCGCCCGTGTCGTTTTTCGTCCGTCTACACCTTTTCCCTCGAGAATAAGGGGTTCTGCTTTGATGTTGGGCACCCTGCGTAGCCAAAAAATCGTTGGTATGCTTCTGAGGATGCACTTATCAGGGGCTCCCATATGTGGGGACTAGAGAAACAAGTACAGGTGTTGATGTGGACTTTGCAGCAACAGGATATTCAGACGATAGGGCCAACAGGTTATTGTTGTTCTGAAAAAAAAACCAACAGGGAAGGCTGGAGGTAGGTAGTGCAGAGGTATCTGGTTACCCCAATACAAGCAACGGCAATGTGGGCCATGTCTTCGCCATTGACTGCTCGGAAAACGTTTCAGGTGTGTGATCATTTCTACAACACGTAACGCATGCTTATTTGGTCTCTAGGGTATGCTATGATGGCAAAAGAGTCCACATCAATCGTTGGTCTGAAGTTTGTAAGATCAGTAATGCAGTCTGACAGTGAGCTTGAAGTTTATACTTATTTTTACTCCATATACTAACTTCTCAGTCCATCACTTTGACATTCTAATGTATGTATGCTTCTGAATGATTTCAGCAGTGAGCAATGCGTGACCGCTGCCATGGCCCACTGAGCAAAATGTACTCTAAAGCAACATATCAGTGGTGTTGACCTATAGCTCTCCTTAGTAATTAAAGTTGTGAAATATATTAAATTAATTTAATGTCATTGAACACTGAATTTATATTCAAATCTGAATCCCACTGGAATCATTTTTGAAATACTGTTGACCTATTAAACATTACATATGGTTTCCTTTACAACCTTTAAAGTCATTTAAAACTATACAATTGATAGATTGATAAGAATCAATCGTAAAATTAACAATTTAATGGCATTTAAATTGCCATTCTGTGTCTGTGGAGGAAACAAAATTTTAAAGGTGATATATTATACCACCAGGTGTGTGTGTGAATAGCCATTACAAGCCGTTATGAAAATCTGTGGGCTTGTCCACCCATATGTATGACGGATGGATGAGCAACGTGTACAGTCCACCGGGTAGGCTGGTAGACCTATCTATCCAGCACACATCTAGATGGACACGCCCACTTGTGATGTCAGAAGAGGCAGATTTTCAAAACGGCTTGTAAGGGCTTATCGCACTCACACCTGGTGGTATAATAGGTCACCTTTAAAGCAAATTTGCAAACCTGGTTTTCAATGAAAGGAGCTCATAGCATTTGTGAAGGCTTCACATGCAATCATCTCCAGCACCACTGTAAGCCCTGGAGTGCCTCTCAGCACCACCCATTATATCCCAATGACAAGTTGATCTGTTCCATGGCTTCACACCGTGCCTCTTGACTCTGATGGGCTACCCATTTGGCATTCTAACATATGGAACATTGATGTAAATGGCACTTTGGTGTGGTTGATGTCACATAAGCCCAGCATGCATCTGTCAGGGATCAAACCAATGTTCTCTTGGTAGGAAAACTAATGTTTACACGGTTGAAGTAGAATGGTAGATCGATGTTTTGGCCTGTATTCGTCCCTTTAAATAGGCCCTTTCAGGTCATTCTAGGACGCAATCGTATCAACACGCACACACACATGCACACGCACACACTGGAAAGCTTGACCGATGCAGAAGATATGTTGCAGAAATATGGTGCTTTGAAGTCCCACAATTGAGGCTATACGCAGAGGTGAGTGTGTGAGTACACATCAGAGGTAGTGGAAGTACACAAATTCCTTGTTCAAGTAAAAGTGCAAATGTACATCTAAAAACAAAACTAAAGTCAAAGTTTATGGACCAAAACTTATTTTAAGGTTCAAAGTCGCCCTTTATTGAAGGCATCTCAGGAACCTTTAGACCAGGCTGTTCTCTGTTCGGTGAACAGAGAACAGAGAATCACAGATGATAAAGCAAAAGAGGTCGGAACAGAGCTCAAATCACGTTGTTTTGAAAGACTAGTTAACTTCAACAAACAGCCCCCCCCCACCCCCATATCATGCAATAAATAAATGTTAAACATGTGAAGATTCAAAATGTACCACTTCTGCTCAATTCTCATGCTCCTCACCACGGATATAAAGTGACAATCGAGGAACGCGGGCATGATGAGTGGATGATTGCGAATTGATCGAGCAAAGGATACGGTTACTTGAAAACCATCGTAATAAATAGCAACAAATCAATCCTCATATAAAAAGGTTATTGGGCTCTGTTCCTCCACCCCGACCCAAAAGCAGAGTCGAATCCGAGATAAGAGTACAGAAGTCGAGAGAGAAGACACCCTTCTTGAAGAGCAACACCTGTGCCTGTTTGAGTAAAATGTCACCCGGCTGGGAGAGAGACATAAAAACAGCCTTGCTAGCGTTAGGGATACACCATTCATTCACAACCACACAATTTGCCAGGTATCCCAGCTAGTGTCCAACCGCCTGGGAAAGATCAAGCCAATAAATAACAACCTCGTAAAGGATGGAAGGAAGAGCCAATTAAAGCCATGCTCTCCCCCCCTCCCCCCTGTACTCCGACTCCCTCTCGCTCCATCATCACAACCATAGCTTTTCTTATTTCTTTTTTATCTTACCTTGGGCACTCCTTCATTTTGATGAACTCTATTTATTATGTTAGGATCCCGGTGAAAAAGTTTGGCCCGGAAAGTCTATTGACTGTTTTTTGTTCTGTCATCTCAAATCATGACTCTGATTCTACCATGAATTGTGATTACCACGGACCACTGATGATTTGATGTAACAATCATGCTGCCTTTGATCCTTCCTTTAGTTTTTTTTACTCATTATTATTTTGGCTACCACTACTTTATGTCTGCCCAATGGACCCTTCTAGCCGTCCCTGGCTAGGATAGCTTTATAATTCCTTTTCTGACTTCATTTTGGGGAGCATTTCTTTCTTTTATTTGCCCTATGGCCTGTGCCGGCCTTTGAGACTGTAACTTTGACAAAAGGTTATATAAAATGAACTTGTATACAAGTAGACGCGCCTACCAGAGCCATTCTCATACTCTTTCTCCGCCGCAGGATTAATCCGCAAGCCAACCCTTTTAACATTGTATTTACATTATTTAGATGAGCTGTGCTTGGCAGAAACCCCATTCCTGGTGGGGGGCGGACACAAAGCAGGGTAGTGTGCCGGCATTCACTTTTTTCCCTCCTGTCACGCTTAGAAAAAAGGTGCAAATGAGGAGAGAAGGTTTATGCACTGCTGTTTGGTCCACATTATTCCAGCAGGCATGCGATGACTGACTACATAATCCAGACCTCAATGACAAGTAGAAGGGACAACGTATTTGGGGTAAAAAAACAGCACGATATTATGGACCCCTTTTTCAGTTTACTTTACCATTAAGTCTGTTAAGTATGTACCAGACTAGACTAATCTTGTGAACATAAGTCTATGGTACTAAACGTGCCCTGGATCATAGCCAGCCCATTATTAGTGTTACGAGCAACATCTTTGTTTGTCCTATGATGGCACCTCTGTTGCGAGGGGACATATACAGAAAGGGGACACAGGAGGCTACTTGGTTATAACGCTTTCATTCCTTTTATTTGTATTCTTTTATTCTAGAAGGTCTTTGTGTCCTCATGCATTGTATGTGTTAACAAAGACCTATATGGGCCAAAATAAATGTAGTATTTCAGTCCACAATAGTGTGTGCGGGTCCAATCAAACAATATTAAAGCCATATCACAGGATTTGGAGTGCTGTTATACAGCTGTGATTTGATCTGTTTGGTGTTTTGTGATTTGTTTGGCAATTTAATAATTTATTTGGTTCTGCCAATAGAAATAGTTCTGCATCTCAAACGGCACTGGTCTGTTGCCAAGCAACACATAAACATTGTCCTGCTCACTAGCTTTTTACTTTGTGTAGGTCTGCACAATACTGCAGGCCAGCTACTTTGAGTCATGTATTCATTTGTATGTTCCCATCTGTTGTGAAATATGAGTCTGTTGACAGTCCCTTTGGTGGCATGTGTAATTTCAATTAATTAACCATCATTAATGTTTTAATGTAATTAAATAATAATGTTAATAATGTAATTAACGGTTATTAGAAAAACCTGTAAAGCAGAGTGATACATTTATAGTTAAAAGTCTGAGCGCTGTTATACTTACTACATATACTATACTACATCAGCACATCAGGAATTCCTCTTGTCCAATCAAAAAAACTTGGTCGGTCGGCACTAAGTGTTGGATAATTCAATTTAACTTTCAATTACCCTTCTCGTAAAGAAGTACAATTGAGTTGACTGGAATCATTTTCATCAAGAGGGATGACTGGGCCTTGCATCAGTCTCCTTACTGAACCTCAGTACACAACTTTCAGTGAGTGGATGTGTGTGTGTGTGTGTGTGTGTGTGTGTGTGTGTGTGTGTGTGTGTGTGTGTGTGTGTGTGTAAAAATGAAGTATTCAAATGATGGAACAAATCCTCATCTAATAGGTTTTAGGTTCATGTAATAGGCATTATAGCGACATGGTGCATAACAACAACCATCCAGGGGACACTGATCTTGTTAATGTATTTTAATGTTATTATTATTATTATTTTGAAGTTATGCCCACAGTGGATTTGTTGGTTATCGATGGGCCGTAATTACAAACACAATCTAATGAACAGACGCATTTTCGAATTTGAGCAGCAGGCGTGGTCAACTTCGTGGTAACGATACCGTTGGAAGAGGCCCACATCTGTGTGGTCCAGTTCCCGTTTGCGGCAATTAATAAGGCAGACCTTTTGGCCTCTGCCACGCTTTTTTATCATCCTCCATTCGAGTGCACCAATTATGCCAAAGCATTTCGTATATTCGCCGCAGGGCGACGGCCTTGATTGCCTCGTCACCGGCAGCCAAACAACTGTGCCAAGTATAGCCCCTTATCTGAGATCCGTGCCAATCAATGCTGTGTGTGTGTGTGTGTGTGTGTGTGTGTTCACTATCTACCCTCTGACTGCTGGCTGCTTGGGAATGGAAGGAGGGCATCCAAAATGGTATATGTTTTTTTGGGTTGCACTCAAAACCTCTCCCCCGCCACGTCTCCATTTCAAGCAGTGCGCTTCCTGTCACAGATATGTCGTTGTCCTCCTGCATGGCGCTACCAACGTGCCTATTTGCTCTCTGCTGTACAAAACGCTTGTGTGTCTTTCCAGTCACCCTAATGAGTTTTTACTGTGCGAGCATATGTGTGTGTGTGTGTGTCTGTATATGTGTGTGAGTGATTATTTCCCCCTTGCTATTTTCCTTTGGCCTCATTTTGAAGACAGTGAGTCACAAAGATCTATGTAATCGGTGAAGGCTCCTTTGCTAAATGTCAGTACATGGCGAATGGAGGAGGACACAATTGTGAAGGTTGGAATGCCTTGAAAACCTGGATTTTCAACCCCGCCAGCTCTTTAATGTTCGAGCATTTGCTTTCCGCATTCCCTTTTCTTCTTTCTTTGCCTCTATTGGATGCTCCTTGGCTGGCTAACAGCGTCGTGGTTCCAGTCTTGTTAGGCCCTCTCATTTGTGACCTCATGTAACTATACTTTTGCTAAGGGCCCCGAGGGCACAGAATATAAACAGAACACAGCAGTGAACCGGACAAAAGTAGTCAGGAAAGAAATGTAGGAAAAAATATAGACAGTGCTATTGCTCTGATTTTTTATTAAAATGAAAGGTCCTCCTCCTCCTTCTCCCAACTCCTTCCATGGGACTGGCGAGATCTTGGGGCTGTTTATTAATATTTTTGGCAAAGCCTTTTTTTTTCTTTTTTTTTGGGCAATCATCAAACTCTCCTCCTCCCCTCAAAGCGTGTCAGTGCTGGTTAAGAAATGTGTCAAGATTTAATAGATAGCCTCGCTGTTAATTTGCCATCCCGCCTCTCTGAGTGAGCCGCGCAATCATGCGCTTGCCATCTCCAGCATCACCAATGACGGATGGCGTGCCCCGAGCATTTCCTGTCCTGATTTGGAATGGAATCCATCCTCCTCTTCCTCGTCCTCGTCCTCGTCCTCTCCTCCCCTACCTCCCCCCCCCCACCCCCCCACCCCCCATGCCCCCCTGCGCCCCAACTCCGTCTCGCATTCCGACTCCTTGACCGTTCCGTCTGTGTCGTGTGTGTGTGTGCGCGCGCGTGTGTGTGTGTGTGTGTGTGTGTGTGTGTGTTTGCTGTCCGGAAAGTTTCTGCTGTCAGTGTGTCTCGGGCCGAAGAAGAACTCTGGGTCTTGTTTTTTTTTTCTTCTCCCCAGCGAGCTCATTTGAGGCGGTGTTCCGAGGCAGGTTGAGCCGCGGGGGCGCCCCGGCCGCGTCAGAGCTCTGCCTCGGTTAATCCTTCTGCCGCCCCGCTGCCGTCCCCAGCCGGACGCCTCCTCTCCCTGCCCCGCTCTTAATGCGCTCGCGTCTTTTACAGCATGCGCAATCGACAGAAAGCTCCCATCTAGCAACCGACCTGTCCAGGAACAATGGTTCAATATTTAGTCATATCCGTGTCTTAACCCCCCCGACCGGGAGAGTATCTGTCTTGAAGTATCAGCCGCCGCAGTATCTGTGTGTGATTTAGCTTTTGAATGTAAACCCCGGATATAAAGGTTGTTTCATGATTAGACCATCGGATATCACAAAAAGTATTGCTTTCTGCCAAAGGCAAAGTATACTTCGGTAACCAAGCAGCCAGTTCTGCCATGACTCACCGCTTTTTTGGATCAAACCAGCTTGGCACGGCGGTTTTAATCGTGCTGCCGGCAGCGTGGTGTTGTCGTGAGCGCACTGGTGTGAAAATATAAATAACATCAATATTTTACAGCAAATATTTATGGATAATAATTATAGTTATTTCTATCCAGAAAAGTCGCAGCGTTGACTTGTATTTGTTTACAGGCCAGTCTTGGGCTATTCAATATGGCGGCAACGTTGACGTACGGTCCAGAGGCCAGCTTGGCCTCCGCATGCCTCGTGGTTCTGCAGGAGAGGACCCCCAGAGAGGAGGGCCGGACCCCCGTCAAGATGAAATGGACGCCTGACAGGCACCCGTCTAACTGGATCGCTCCTCATCAAGTCAAGCCTTGAGTCACCGCGCCAAACAACAGTTTGTTTTGCTGGTGTCCGCCTCGTTTTAACGACGTCCAACATCGCTCGTGCTTTAGGGCTTGTACATTGCGACGTTGAATTTCATGGAAGCAAAGGAGCATCGGAATGTAATGTTATTGTGTTGGTGGAAGTTATTAGTTATAATGGGAAAACATTGTTGTGTTTCAGACAAACCACAGCGTTTCTCATGCGAGGCGTTGCAAAACAATGTTTTCTATAGTCTATTTGGTATATTTGCATTGATTTAAGGTTTATACAGTACAACTACTCTGAAAATGGTGGAACATCACCAACAAGAAATGTGTCGATGCATTGTGATATACAAAGCCTGCTTCAAATCACAGAGGAGCAGCCAAATTAAATTGCCATTTGAGAAACAGGGCAAGGGTTTGTTTCTTCCTTGGCGTTTGGTATTTGTCTTCCCTTCGATTCTCCAATACCTTGTCCTTGTTGCCGCTGACAGGCGCAAATTGGTTTCATTTTGATTATCTCTCTTGTTGTCTTCGTCTCCCACCTCTAATTAAATCACATAGTACTCAAGAAAAAACCTGTGGAAAGATGATGCTATCTCCTCAGTGGCTGTCTCCTCTCCTACTCTATCACACATTTAGTGTTCTTTAATTTAACTTTATATATATATATATATATATATAGGACACCTCAGAATAATCGTCTCTGCATTGGCGTCATGGTTTGACTTGCATTATACACACCACTCTATCTGCATGAAGGCCATGTGAGTGTGAATCCAGAGTGGCGCAGGCTTGGCACACTGTCTCAGGTTGGCAGAAAAGTGAGAGAAAGGAACAAAGCCAAACTGCCAAAGCAAATTATATAAATCAATGCCATAATTCCATTAAGGCAAAGGCTGTCAAGTCTCATTTAGGTGTATGATTGCGGGTGGAAATGTCTGTGCTGCCATTCTATAATAATTTACAAATCCCCATGTCCAATATATTGATGCAGCTGTGGAACACCTTGCTGCAGGTTCTCACAATGTATTCTTTATTGTAAAACGGAAACAGGTTGCATACTAGTCTGGCATTTAACATAGTCTTTCAGTTTTGTATTATAATTACGATGGGGGGTTGGGGTTGGCGCTATTAAAGAAGATCTATGCATATGCACAAGGTGTCTTTAGACTGTAGTGGCTCCTCCATATAGCATCACGACTTGGTTCCCACGCAGGTTTTAGTGGCTGGAGATAAAAGTCTGGATGAGGCCAATATGCAGGTCCATTAGCTGCTCCGTCAACCTCATTGGGGTCATTTTCATCTCACCTCCCGCCAGAATGGAGCAGAGTGCACGAGATATGTGTACGTGTATGTGTGTGTGTGTGTGTGTGTGTGTGTGTGTGTGTGTGTGTGTGTGTGTGTGTGTGTGTGTGTGTGTGTGTGTGTGTGTGTGTGTGTGTGTGTGTGTGTGTAGGTCCTCATGCAAATGCCTTCCGGAGATTGTGTAGATTTCCTCTGTGCAGACACTGTGTGCTTTAGGGACGCTTTTATATGGTGGAAATAAATAATGTTCATATCTGAGTTGGGGTCACTCTTTAGTAGCCATACCTCTACCTTTGGGGGTTAAGTAGGCCAACGTGCTGGGTAAATGCTCCTCGCAATGTGTTTAGCTCAGCATAGATAAGCACCTTGTGATGACCTCTTCAGGAAGTGGCAGCTGCAGCGGGTGTGGATGCACTCTTGTCAGCAGTGAGTACATTTTAGGGACATATTTCTCAACAAAAAAATGACTTTGCGTTGGGTCGATACACACACCAACTCAAATACAAATCCAAGCTTGAAGGATCACTTCCTGTCGTGTTTCGCTGGTAAATCATCCAAAGTAAACTTAATTGAAAACATATAGTGAAAGATATGGGGGTTTTGTTTCTGAAAAAATATATAAAGGAATGTTGTACTTTAAGTGAGCTCAACCTGCATATTACTGCTATGTTTATCATAATAAATTTCTTATCTCACCACTTTTTTATTTTAGTTCATACGCACGCACACTACTTTGCAGCATTTATTCATAGGGCTTCTCATTGCCATAACTTACATATAGGAAAATATATACATTTTGCAAAGGAATCCATATCTATATCAATTTCAACTACTGAGCAATATGTGAGCCTAATTCATATTGATATTAATTAAATTATGATATATATCAGCTCAGTCAGTCGGTCAATTCATGGCATATGGCATGGCAAACTCAGTGTATAATATTACCGCTTCTGAGGTAGAAACCTATTTGAACAATAAACCTATATTGGAACCCTACTTTTCAATATACTGTCTCAATATCTTGGTGACTTCATCGACACCTCATTCTATTAATATGAACTGGTTCAGTTCTCTCCGCCCGCCACTGATAGAATCAAAGACATGGCAGCCATTTCATCTAAATTGGTTTTCAGCACCTCCAAATGTTGCCTTTATCATCAACGCTGTGTTAATGAGTTACATTCTGTAGCAATGATCTGCCGAACATCCCTGCCCCTGCAACTCAATGAATGTTAATGATATGCTGGCCACCACCAAGATGGAAGATTGACTGTGAAATGGAATAATTTGTATCATTGAACAGAAAATAACAATCATGAGATTGTTTCAATGGGATATTATATATAATAATACTATATATATATACTAATTTGTAATAATAATATAATAACATGTAATATAACTATATATAGATAGATAGATAGATAGATAGATTCATAACAATTATATATATATATATATATATATATATATATATATATATATATATATATATATATATTCATAACACTATATCTATTGCAAAAATAGATAGATATAGATAGAATAGATGAAATATTCAACTAATTATTATGAGCAATTTGTAGCATGTTTTCACCTCCAACAAAGTACTCCCATTAATGTTTTTGCCAGGGGTGTGCTTACCAAAAGCCAACCAAAGGTAGTGGATAAGTGGGCTCTTGTTGTCACCTCAAGTGGTGAGGAGTGAGGTTGGAATAAACCAGCCCGTAGGACTTGTTCATACTGGTACTTCATTTACTGCTTTAATGCTCCACTGCCAGGGCCACTTATGCATTATTTATTTCTTTATTTCCTTGTTTGTGGGTTTTGTTCCTTTCTTGGCTGGAGGTGAATGTGCGTTGGGAATGAAAGCGGATCGGTGTGTTTTTAAGACTTGGTTTCTCTGTCTTCTGGGCTCTCGTGGTGTGCGGTAGGTTGGAAATGGATCGGACCATGTCTTGGCACAATCCACTGTGTGGTACGGTGGGTGTGATGTGGGTGCACACTCGATGACAAACACCGTATGCCCACGCACACGTTCACGAGTGTCCACGTACACACACACACACACACACACACTCACATCCCTTCTTTTAACACATTGTTCAGCAGAGAATCACTAAAACTAAAAGTTGCAATAGCACCTAAGCCATCTTAAAAGCATACTGCACAGTTTGTGATATATATATATATATATATATATATATATATATATATATATATATATATATATATATATATGTATATATATATATATATATATATATATATATATATATATATGTATATATATATATATGTAAAGAAAGGAAATAACTTAAAAATCTGGAATCTGGATTTGTCGCTGAGGCCCTTGGTTCTTGCTCAATTAACTCGGCCCTTGGAGAACAAAGCCCCAAATAATTTTCCCCACACAAAGAAAGACGGATGAATTGCACTGCCGTTATTTGAGAAGACGAGAGCGAGCGGTAGAAGAGAGATTTGAGTGTGAAACGTGGTGCCGGATAGAGAGGCTGCTCTTTTACTCCCGTCCCGCTTTTCATTTCATCTCTGTGCACACAGAGCGGAAGCGCTTCCCCGTCTCAGCTCCTCATCTGCCCTAACGTGTTACACACCGTCTTAATCTGCTCTCCCTCCCCGTGGCTATCAGGCGCAGCTAGCATATTGCCTAGCCCCGCGCAAACCCTACGCGAGGCCGAAGAATACACAGAGGGAAAGTAATAAAAAGAGGACCTGGCATTTGTAAGGTCAGAGAGGGGAGATGAGAAGAAAAACCTTTGCAAATAAAGGCTTTGTAAGAATAAACACTTAGGCTTGAATACCAGCTTAAATCTTCTTCAAGCCTTTTTGCTAATCTTGAAGGCTACTATTCAATTGAATGAGTTAGAACTACGCATACACCAGGGATCTGTGTGTTTATGTGTGTACATGTCTGCAGCAGGTTATGCAGGTTTTGTTGTGGCTGGGTGCCTCATCTGTTTTAATACAAACAAGCCAATTGTGAAGTTTATAATTGCATGGAACTTCAATCGCTACAATCCTGTGTTGGCAAACAGGAGCACTTCCTAATGTCAGTGGTTTCAATACCAGAATGTTTTCACAATTGATCTGTTTTCAGATATATTTCAGGGTTGAGGGAGTGCTATAAAATATAATTTAGACTGTTATGATGATGAGCACCATACAAATACATTTGATTTGATCTTAACATTGTTTCATTTGGGGCTCTCTCTACCCCTCAAACATGAAATGTCTAGTAATCACTCTCTTCTTATTGACAAGTTGCAGTGCCTTAAACATGTATTTGTGTTCATGGGATAACAGGGAATGCTTGCCCCAATTGTGTGCTTTTAGAAATCTTTGAGATTTTGGCAGCCATTATGTTGTCAGACGGTCGGTGGAAAAATCTATTATTAATGTAAGTCTATTTTAGTACTGTGTTACTATTTGGCAACATGCCTGCTGCAAGACACCATACCTTAAAGTTCAGTGCGCGCTTGTGAGCTCTTTCAAAAATGCCAGAATGGCAGAATACTTTTTATTAATTATATTAGTTTTTTACCTTTTAAAACTACAGGTGAAAGCGTACAGATAGCGTTTGTGATTGTTTTCTGTCGTCATAGAAACATGGCGATGTTTCATGCTGGGCTCCGTGAAAGCTCCCTATGTGCATATATTACATAGGCCTATTCGCAAGTAAAGAAAACCTGCTTCTTATTTTCCTGGGATTATACACCAATTAAAACATACTTATAAATATTACATTACATGTTTACTAACTCGGTCCAATACCACTAAATTCTGCACACTGCACCTTTGAAGATGAGCTGAACCAGCTACACACACCATTCCCCTTTTGATTCATAATAACCGTTTGCTCTATTCCCTGTCGCCACTATGTGACTATAACCTGCACCCCTGGCACCAGAAAATGACCCTGGTTCACACATGATTCAGATAGCTTTCACACCCCCAAAATAAAGAGTAGCGCAGGATACATTGGCAGAGCGCTGTTCGTTCTGCGTGTTAAAGACCAGGCGGTGCATTGGAGGAGTGTTGTGGGCAGAATCCGGATGAGACACACACACAGTGGGTCAAGTATTCCATTCGCTTTAATTACACTACTTAGGAAGCAGTGGGTCAAACTGTTTTCTTACACCCACACTTTCTCGCACTCAAGGGTGGAGCGAGGAGGAGAGCAAAATTCTCCCCCACTCCCCCTCGTCCCCCGTCCCTCGAGCCCCTTGTCTTTCTCCCTGTCCCATTCATCCAATCTCCTCTCCCCCCCCGTCTGAACAAAGGTTAATGGCCTTGGTTATTTGTCGTGTACCTCCACGTCGCTATCCCTCTGATCCATCCATCTGGGCACCTTTGGGAAATCAGCTGCTTAAACAATAGTGACGGCCGGTCTGACGGCTCTCGTCTTCCAGGAAGACAAAGTCATCGTGCCGGCGGTGCACATCCGCAGACGGAAGACTATCGATTACTGTTAATGGACACGTGTGCCGCTAGGACAACGCTGATGCGTACGCTCCTGGCGCCGTGTGTCCATTCGCCTGTGGTATTGTACCACAAGTCACTGTTTAGGAAGTAGGCTACTGGGTAGGACTGGCTGGGGGTGGAGCCGCCCGGCCACAGGGGATACACTGGCTTCCTCCCGCAGTGATTGACAAGTGCTATTAGTGCGCGTGGTGCGTGCGCATGAGGCCTTCATGGTGTAATTGGGGTCGTCAAAGGAATTTCTCCACGGGATTAATAAAGTGCGTCGTCATCATCATCATCATCATCATCATTATCATCATTAAATGCATGCGGTGGATTTGCATACTATATTCTTGGCACGAGTTCAAGGAAATTATTTTAAAATGCATGCATGCTCTGCCATGCTTACGAGTATGGATAGGTCAGCCATAACTTGTCAATAAGGCTATAATTGATCCTTTAATGTCAATGCCTTTTTTAAAATGAATCACACGCGTATTTCATCTTGTCGGACGCGCACAGTGAACACAGTTCAGGCGGCCCAGGACTCCAATGAGCTCGTGCCGACCAGGGCAGCGTGTTATTATTTGTACCCTGCGGAATGTAAACGGTGAGAAAGGGCTTTTGATAAATTGCTCATTAAAAGTAGAACCACGGCTGCAAGAGGAAGATTAGACTAATTCATTTCAAGAGACGTGAAATTCGGCCCACTTCATCGTGTGACTGATCAACTTCTTTATATTCCCCTTCTTTCTTTTTTCCTTTTTCATCATGCTTTTCAAGACAGGAACCTCATAGTGTCCGCAGCGGGCGCGATATGAATGGACCTCTCCTCCTATCAGCGGCCCGCAGCCCACCGTGGCTTCCCCTTCCCTGCCTCCAAAGTAGTTTAGGAGTCCCCTTGATAAGAGGTGGTGCTGGTGGTGCTGGAGAGGAGAATGGATGGGTGGATAGATGGATGACAGGGCGGCTGGGGTCTGACTCTCCTCTCTGGAAAGGAAGTGGATGAAAAGAGCTTACCTAACTCTGCAGCCCTTGGCTGGGCTGGGCTGGGCCGGGCTCTGCTGGATCCAGGACATTGGACTGCTGCTGCTGCTTGCGGGGAGTGGGCGGAGGGAGGGCGGGGGGGGGGGGGCAGAGGGAGGGAAGAGGCTTATTTCACCCGCTCCATAAAGGGTTTGCCGTGCTGTCTGAGTAGGAGCTCCAAGTGACATTGTGGGGCTGTAATTGGTGATTGTCCACGCTGGTGTGTCAGAGCTGATTCAATGCGAGCCAAGCCCGACTGCTCTTAGAACACCAATCAGTGACACCGCTGCCTCTGGCCCTCTGAGTGTTGTGTCTACGTTTACATACCGGCTGGACTGTGAGGGCTTCGGGCATATGAAAACAGTTCAATCTTATTTTACGACTGTTTACAGCTAATTTCTGACCAATCAGGGCGCTGGTTGGTTCTTGGAAAAACCTCTTGCCCGTCAATCACAGGTTCATTAAATGAAACGCTGCTCAAAGGAGGGAAAGGAGGGAGGGCGTGTTTTGTCGGTTGATTAGTTTCAAAATCACGCTCCCTTCTGCTCTTTTCTGTTCTCAAATCTTGCCTACATAAAAACAATTTAAAAGAAAACGCTTTAAATCAAAAAGCCAAATTCCATGCAAGGAACAGCCGTAGCTTTAGATGATTTCAAAACTGGGCCCACCACTGTAACCAGAAGTATCAGTGTAGGGGAACCCATGTTACTTATTAACTTCATTATTTGGACTCCAGGAAGGGGGACCAGGGCCACATTTCAAACCTCATTGAAAGAGACAGCTCCTTCAGAAGCAATACTTCTTCATACTTAATTTGAGACCTCACTAATTATCTTTGCCCCAGGAAAGCTCCTGCTTGTTTGATGAATCAAAATCTGGGCCAAAATAAATGAAGTAGAAAATCCAAGCAGATAAAAACGGCTCTGAGGTGTCACCTGGTAAGAAGATCTTACCAGTCTCGCTCTCCCCCCCCCCTCTCTCTCTCTCTCTGTCTCTCTCTCTCTTTCTCTCTCTCTGTCGTGTGCATCACAGCCCCTTTAAACCGGCTTTACCCTGTCTGTGTTTCATTTCCATAGGTAGATTAACGTGTGTGTGTGTGTGTGTGTGTGTGTGTTTGTGTGTGTGTGTGTGGGTCTAATCCATAGACCTCATTACGCTCCCAGTCAGCCATTTATACGAATGCTTCAGCCTGCTAGTGGGCCGACTCAAACAGGTTCCCCAGCCCAGCTCTGCACGACACAGCGGCTATAGGAGCATCGGTTAGGGATGATATGAGGGACAGCATCGGTGTTGGCTCATAATGGCTTCTATATCGTGGAGCTTCGGATGACATAGGAATGGTAATGCGTATGGGAACATGCAGGGCACAGCAGGCTGGAGATGCATAGGATACGGCCAGAGCTCTTTAAGTGTCTGGGGCTGCTGGTTGCTCAAGTGTGCACAGGTTTAAAACTATCCCCACTCCAGCAGGGGTAATTAAGCGTGCTCGCTGCTCCAGATAATCATTTAGAATAATTGTTGTCAGGGTGTTAAGATGTACAATGACAGTGATTAAATGCAAGGATTAGGCCCTGCTTATGACTATATCTACAGTATCTATCAGTCAGTATGCATGAGGAGTAAATATACGAAAGTATATGAGAAAGATATAACATGCATATCCTTGCCTCCTTCCCGGTCTCCCATCCTCAGCATGCAGGTGTACAGCAGCGCCATCCCGGAAAGCTGCAGCCTTTCAGGGTATTTTTATTTATGTTTTTGACTTGTGAAGCGTCCGCTATGCCGCTGACTGTATCACTCACAGAAGCGCTCCAGGCCCTCATTTTGTCATGATTGTCACATTAGAGCTCTGTGGTACGGCGACGTGACAGCAGAGGACAGGGCTTCAGGTGCCACTCTGCACCAGAGACAAACAAAGTCTGGGCCCGAACTTTTTTTTGGTTTGTGCACTCAAGTGGCTCAGGAACGGGGTTAGACGAGGTGCACACAACTCTGCATGTTTGCCGCTTGTGAAGTGTGTCAGAAGTCTTTAGAGCCCGGCGCAGTGCACGGCGTAATGAATGGCCCCTTAGAATGAAAGAGAAAGAGATTCAAACCAATTTACTCTCTCAATTAGGGTAATGATGCTGGACTTTTTTTTTTTTCCCAGACACGATTTACGTGGAGGCAGTAGCTTGCTTTGCAAAACATTTTGCCAGGTTTGTCACACTCATCTGTATTCATTAATTAAAGACCCAACTTTGCGAGCGTTGGATCCAGATCTCTCTCTTTCTCCTTCTCTCTCTCTCTCTCGCACTCCCCCTCTCCTCTTTCACCTTGCTCTCTCTCTCTCTCTCTCTCTCTCTCTCTCTCTCTCCCTCCCCCCTCTTTCTCCTCTCTCTCTCTCTCTCTCTCTCTCTCTCTCTCTCTCTCTCTCTCTCTCTCTCTCTCTCTCTCTCTCACTCTCTCTCCCACTCTCCTTCTACCCCCTCCCTTTCCCTTTGCTCTCTCTCTCTCACTCCCCTCTCTTTCTCCCTCTAATGAGCAGCAGCGGACCTGGGCAGCAGAGTGTTGATTCCACGGCCTCTCAACACAAGGGCTGCTGCAGAATGCTAAATGGCATCGCGCTGAATCAATGTCAGTCGGGGGAACGGAGAGTACTTGTGGAATATACCAAAATGATACTGGTGCATTACAAGGCTAATGCAGTTCAGATGATGGTGGAAGCTGTGCCTCTACTGTCTTAACATCCATAATTGTATTAAGCCCCTGCACACTTCCGGAAGCTCATCCCAGCATGCGTAGGAATATGAACAATGTGTCTCTCTCCAGAGTGAAAGAGCCCAATCATACCATTTACAGCCTCCTTCCCATCTGCTTATCCCTAAATTATAGTGTACACTAAAGTGTGCTTCGTTGGGATGCTTGCACTGAGAATACAAGTAGCACCATGCAGAGCAACACATTTGCATGTCGGCATGTCACAAACAGTAGATACCACCGCTGAGTTTAAACGGTCTTTGTTGTGATTTGTTTTGGTCTTTCATTGGCTGCCAAAGGTATATTTTCCTCTAATGCTTTTGAAGCATAAAAACATGCCCACGGAAAACCCTAATGGTATTCTTTCACTAGCTGCCCAATGAGATGTAAATCTTGTAGAAATACCACAAATAAAATCAAGTCAACAGAGACAAAACAACCACCACCACAACAAGCAATAAAGTACCATTCACCATTAATTTCTCTCCCCAGTGGGCACTGTGACATAATGCAATGTGTCGTCAGGCTGTCCCTCACCCAGACACTGCGGGTCTAGTCCTTTCTCATTTGATTTGTGTCTGATCCGGCGGTGCATTTGTTTGAAATGAAGGATAGTCCATAAGCAACAGGTGCTGCCATGGAAACACATCTATCTGGGTGGCTCGTTAAATTTTGATATGGGGCTTGATGAATGGTTGCAGCTATGATGGTGGTGGAGGTGTGTTAGTGATGGCTGTGATGGTGGTGGTGGTGGTTAATAGGGTGTGGTGGTAATAGGGTGTGTAGGTAATGGGGGCGGTGGTATGTAGGTGTTGCTGGTGTATAGGTGGTGGTAGCATGGGGGGATGATGTTTGGTGGTGTGTAGGTGGTGCTATGTAGGTGGTGGTGTTTAGGTGGTGGTGGTGATGGGGTGTGTAGGTGGCAGTGTTGATGTTGCTGGTGCCTACTCATCCAAAATGTAATACATCAAAATAATATATAGTAGCATTGTTGAATACTTGTTTGATTGAACGAGAGACAAAGAATAGACTGAGGTGGACTAGAATGCAACACAAATAGAGA
>NC_140287.1:5203160-5208160 GCF_964030765.1 Micromesistius poutassou
TGTGTGTGTGTGTGTGTGTGTGTGGGGGGAGCATCGTGGGCTCCTCCGTACACACTTCCCCTTCTCATCTCCACTTCAGACCTTTCGAATGTCACGCCCGGAGATCTGTCTGCTCGTTATAATTGTATTTTTTTTACTTTGATTCTTTTTCCAGTTCACAGGCGCTCGCTTTGGGAGATGTATTAATACATAGTGTGTCTTCTTTGAGCGAACACTCTGGCTCCCCCCCTCCAGCCCCTGCGCATAGCCCCCCCCCCCCCCCTCTCTACATTTTGAACACTCCACACTCCTCTCTGTCTTCATTATTGTTTTCAGAGCCCATGGTACACATCCACACAGCTTCATTCCGGCTTCATCCCACACCCATACACACACAAACTGGCTCCCTAATGCAGTCAGTCACTCACACACGCACACACACACACGCACACACACACACACACACATACACACAGACACAAATGGGCTCTCTCATGCAGTCAGTCGCTCACACACACACACACACACACACACACACACACACACACACACACACACACACACACACACACACACACACACACACACACACACACACACACACAAAAACTCTGGCTCAGACTAAGACACAACATTCCCCTTAACCCACCGACGCCCCCCCCCTTCGGTATGTGCCTCACGTTGGGCAGAGCTGCCCTAACAGAACAGAAGGGCCTAATCAATAGTGTGGGTAGAAGCCGCCTGTTGGTCTGCTACTTCTGTGGACACAGTCCAGAGGCTACAACACGGCAGCCCTGAGCAACTATACACCTCAGAGGGTAGATGGGTGTCCGAGCTGTAGAAGGACAGAAAAGAAACAAGGGCAAAAATCGTCCAAAGTTCACACACTTTGTTTCACACTTTTGTCACAGTGTGTGCGGTCTTGGGGGAGGGGGTTATATGGATTTATGGTGCGGCGATCCGGCTAATGTTCCCTTTGTTGTTTCCCCATATTTAATCAGTTTTTACATAAATAGTCAATGTACATGAGCCGGTTAGCTTACTATGTGTGCGTGTAGGATCAGAGACCACACAATTAATATTGCTGGCTCAAGATCATAATCCAGCACAAGGTTATCTAATCTATTTGATTAAATTTACTCCTTTGAAAAAGACGCTGGCGGGCAAAGCAGTGACGCATTCATCGACCGCAAAAATACATCAAAAAAGAAGGCGTTTTGTTAGGTCTGCTTGGTACTAGAGGGACATGAAGATAAGGATGAATCGTCTAGACTTCCATCGTCCAACCAATTGAGAAGGCTGCAGAAGCTGTTCAGTGTATCAAGCCCGATGTGGCAACCCGCCTTGGGGAGTGAACCGCCTTGCTCCAATCAGGACCTGATTTAACCAGACAAAAGCCAAAAAGGCACATTTATTGCAAAATCAAAAGACTTTTACAAAAATAAACAAAATCTGGGAGGGATTGACGGTCCGGTCACCCAGAAGGACCGGTCTCTCCACACGAGTGCCCCATGGCTGGGAGAGCCCTGAATGAATGAAGCAGGCTATTTAAGCCCTGCTTCTCCACCTGTTCCTCGGGTGCTCTGCATTTGGCTAATTGGCAAGGCCGGGTTGCCACAGTGGTCAACATGGGCTGACCTAAACTAGCCCTGGAGTTTACACTGTTGTCATGGGTAAAACCAGAGACTGAAACTGAACAGGATACTACATGCTCTCCATGCTACATATGGGTGTGTTTTTTTGGAATACTATTCCAGCATTCTATTAGTGTGCAAGCCAGAATGCAATTTCGTGCACATGCCACCGTGTCGTCGGGTTTAAATTCAGTTGGGATCTATGGTTGAGATTGGTTATATTGAAATGTATTGTTGGCAATCCAAGCAACTGCAGAGTCTGTACTTCACACGCTAAGGAATTTTGCTATAACTTTATTTATAGGGGAGAGTGGGGTAAGCTGAGCCAATTTTTACTCATGTTGTTCTCTAGGAAACCTTTATTTCAGGATGTCCCCTGTCAATCAAAATGCATAACAATAATAACAATGCATCCATGACGTAGACCTGTGAAAATATGACGCCTCAAAAAGTGGTGTTGTGGCTCAACTTGCTGCAGCGCAGGGGTAAGGGGTTTTCCTTTTCCAAATAGTCTTACATATTTGGTGGATTTTTCAGCGGAAAGGAGATTTTTCATCTCCTTTCTCTCTCTTTCTTGGCATGATAGCTTTTCAAAAAAAAAAATGAAACATGAAGTATGAAGTAGCGTGATACTACATTGAAATACCACTTTATACTTTAGAGACTTAACTGAACTTCAGTGCATCATGGTGGGGTAAGTTGAACGACCTCACCAATTTACCGCACAACATGTGGCTCACTTTGCCTCACAGCCAGCATTTTGGAAAAAACTGCCTAGTTTAATAATTCAGGCTAGCTAAATTATTCCCATGGTTTGATACCGTGGCAAATCACCAACATGTATGACATATTTTTTTATGCGTGAATAATTTTGCTTTGACATAGTCATTATATCTGATATTAGGGTTAGGGTTAGAAACTTACTTATGAAAAAAAACATACTTTACCATACAACTTTACCATTTGCTTCTCTCCATCACAGCCAGATATACATTAGGGGTGCTTCCTGAATTGATGGTCAAGTGATAACAAACGTGTACAGTTACCTAAATACAGGGGGTGGGTCAACCTACCCACTGGCTCATCTTACCCCACTCTCCCCTACCCTTTTTCCAGGTGTAAACGTACAACATACTATTCTCGCCTACTGTTTAATAAATGCAGTTTTATCTGCATAAGAAGCATGATCCTGGTCACCCTGTAGCTGTCCATGGTGCTGAAACAGTCAGCCGTTCACAGTGTAGCTGTCTATGGTGCTGTAACAGTCAGCCGTTCACCCTGTAGCTGTCCATGGTGCTGAAACAGTCATCTGTTCACAGTGTAGCTGTCCATGGTGCTGAAACAGTCAGCCGTTCACCCTGTAGCTGTCCATGGTGCTGAAACAGTCATCTGTTCACAGTGTAGCTGTCCATGGTGCTGAAACAGTCATCTGTTCACAGTGTAGCTGTCCATGGTGCTGAAACAGTCAGCCGTTCACCCTGTAGCTGTCCATGGTGCTGAAACAGTCAGCCGTTCACCCTGTAGCTGTCCATGGTGCTGAAACAGTCAGCCGTTCACCCTGTAGCTGTCTATGGGGCTGGGGTCTGCTGTTCGCTATAAGGCTGTCTATGGGGCTGAAACAGAGTAGCTGCCCATTAAGGAGCTGTGCCCTATTTATTTCTTGATATCTTCCGAATGATTTGTGAAAATGTGACCTTCTAAGTAGACCATAACAACTTGTAGAAAGCTCTGAGCAGACCTTTTTTATGTTTAAAGTACACCGAACTCCCTTTGTAATAAAATGAGTGAGATTCCAATCTGTTAATTGTTAATTGTGAATGCATTGATTTAACCAATAACTATCCAAAAACCCTGGAAATGTTCCCATTCTGGGTGGGATGATCTCTCTATGAATATAACCTTGTGCTGTGGCAGCACTCCAACAAGCCGCTGGAGGAAAATGAACCCCAGTAAAGCATTCTCCCAGTATTAGCCACCTCGACCGGGCCGTAACATTCTGTCGCACAACGAGGCGGAAATACCCAACAGAACGCAGGAAGGAGAATTGTTCATGTTTCTATTCAGCTGCAGTTGAAATATGGTGCTCTCTTTCTGACATAACTTGACTTGCTACACACTGATTTGCATTGAGTTGTGTGCTTTGCAACACGTTAGTGTTCCCGGCTCCTCTTGTACCAAACCCACGCCGCTGGGGCGTTAAAAAACTAACCGGTGTCAAGAAGGAAGGAAAGGTGATCAATGTTAATTAATCAAGAGGGCCAAACTAATCAGCCGTCACCATCGCATTGATTCAGTGGCGACTTGAAATGACTCCGCTCCTAATTGTGTTGTCCTTCTTCGTTTGGCTTTTTAAACACAGCCACATATATCCACGCAGCAAGTCATTTTCTAAGGCCTACTGATAATGTTTTTTTTTTATTGTTTTTGACAAAGCCAACATACGTTGGCTTTGTATCCGTCGCTTTTGGTGTGAACGCGGCTTAAATAGGCCATACAAATGTTAAATTCACTAATATCTTAATATTTGATGCACTGATGATTATCAATAGAGCAAGCTCTGGGTCAACCTTTTATAAACAACAAGTGCAACACAAGTACGTTCTAATATTACTACTGCAATCAGCTCTACATAGTTCATGGTATCCAGAAATATTAAAAAACTAAATTTATGTCTGGGGCATTTTAGTAAGCATTCATCTGAAAGTCATTATAATTATGGCAGTAATTATGACGTTTTTCTGTACCTAATGGCATTGTGATGGAAAGCTTGAATGCTTATTCCAATTCGTCCCTGTTGGCGAATGACGAAAGCACCTGTCAGGACCACCACCATGAATTGCTGATATGGCATGATTTTAAACTTTCCTAACTTTTAGGATTATTTGTGTCAATCCCTACATAACATTTGAACAATGAAACAATATTAGTCCTCGCTCTATGGTGTCGGGAACACAATGGAAAGTGCCACAGCTGTAATATATGAATTCTCTCATACAGAAATAATTTCCCTCGCTTCGTTGGAATCATTGCACAGTTAGTTTTTTTTCTTTTGCACAACTCATTGGACACAGTGCGTAGTAAGTGGCTCGTTTATTGAGGGAAAAAAGGAAAACTGTATGTTCTCTTTTTATTGTCACTGTGGTAACAGAGCCTTAGAAATATAAGTGAAACGGTGTTATCCTGTAAAGGCCACATTGATTGATGTCTTGATTGCTTGTTGAAAGCTCATTGGCTGTCACAGCTGTCATTGGGGGCCACTGGGGACCACTTATTCCCAGAAGCCCCCTTCCCTGCCACATACACACACACACACACGCACACACACGCACACACACACACACACACACACACACACACACACACACACACATACACTGATTCACCATC
>NC_140287.1:5213160-5230660 GCF_964030765.1 Micromesistius poutassou
AGAATGCCTGATTTAGATTGGATGGATGCATGTTGTGAATTGAGAACAGCCAGCTCATGATGTGATACAGTGTTCAGCTGTGCAACAAATATTTTTTTCTTTTTCAATCTTGACATTTTTTTAGTGCTGTGTGTAGCCACACGTTTGCCTCTTCACAAGTTAAACACGTAGTTAATTTCCTTTTTTTTGTTTGTGTTGGTAGCTTAGTCATGTCATGTCACGTTGTCAACATTGAGTACATGGAGCACAACATAGTGGGTCATATGTCCAATGCTTTTTGGAAACATTTTCTTCATAAAATGTATCAGACATCAGTTTTAAGTTTCCACCGCCCCGTGATGCTTTGCGCGAATTGTGGGCTTTACCGGTTACTACGAGATCGATGTAAACAATCGCCGTCTGGCATTCATTCATTACGATTTCAACCAATTATTTAGTTTTGTCCGGTTGTAAGTACATCCTCAAACGGCACACTTTGTTTCCGAGCTTTTTAAAGCCATAATTGTATTCAGCGACAATATACAGTGATGTGCTCAGCCTGCCAGCTGATCAGCTAAAAACACAGCTGAGGCGTGTGGGCGGCTGGAAGTGTGGCCAACATTTCCCCAGTGACCACCCCAGGAAACTTGTGGATACATTTTATTCATTAGTAAGCTACATGGGTATGCCGACTTTCAGAACCTTTCATTACCTGCACTAAAGAGAAAAAAAAGAGTGCATCCTCATTGTACCCAGCACTTCTGAAAATGCACTTTCGAATGAGTCTCTGTCCCCAGCACATTTCAAACCAAACTGACGCCCATGCGTGAGGCACATTAGACTTTCCTCAGTGTGGTTTAAAGTTTGCTTGGCGCCATCTATTTTTGACTTTGCTTTGTTCGTATTTTGACCATTTGAATTGGGAGCAACTTTCATTTTCTATCTCGCTAACGCCGTTAACTGAACCTATGTCCAGGAGTTGGACGATGAGATCACATGTAAACTCCTACACAGCTTTCCTTCCAGAGTGAGATGTGCTTAACTCGCCAGAGGGGTTGAACCGGCCATTCATGGTGGAGAGGAGATCCACCTCCTGCTGCACCATTTAGTGATCATATTGGTTGTGGTGGGCTTGGGGGGGTGCTATATCAAGGAGTCCGTTCATTCATTCAGATTCATGCCATAACTGTGTCTTTTGTGCACTGTGCACAAATTCTTTCACATTTTCCGCTGCCCGTCTTGGTTTTAAAATAGGCTTGAATCATCCTCAAATGTACGACATTAGGACTAATGCCAAGTTGACGACGGTGTAGGAATCTGAAGAAAAGAACTGTGTGTGTTTGTGAGAGAGAGACATGTACTGTTTGTACTTCTGCATGTCAATGCGTGCATATTTTGTGTGCGTACCTTCCTGGATCTTTGTGATTATGCGAGAGTGATTATGAGCCCTTTGAAAATACAAGGTCCAAGGTGAGGAAGAGTTATCGCTTTGCAGAAATTTAAGTGGTGGCGTTCTTTTTACTTGCGATAATGTGTGCAGATGGAACAAATGTGGAACAGTACAGTGGCACTTTGATGTCTTTGAAACAGACTTTCAAGGTGTTATTCAGACTTCAATTAACTTTGAAGTGTTTTACCTTTTGTAGGTCATATCTACTGTGCTATTATTCGTCTGGTCAACAAAGATTAAAAAATATATATTATTATGGCTAATAATTACGTCACATCGGTTACTTAAGATCCGAAGTAGAAAATAATTATGTGATTGCTTTAATGTGTGTCTTAAATCAATAGAATTAACATGTATTTAATCTTCATAAGGAGATTGTGGAGAAAGAAATCACAATCAACCTACATTTTATCCGATGCTAGTAACCTACCAATCTACCAATCTTCATTTAACTGCATTTCTCTGATATCAACATATTAGAAGAGTAATGAGTGATCCTGAAACAAGCTGTACATGTACACAATGAAGCCTTATGATCCTATATGTTTTACATAATGTGTTTTGTATTTCTTGAACGTAATTAAACCTTGACCTTGAATGCATTGCTCCTATTGCCCTGTACTTCTGCTGGATGCTGGTATTGTTGAATGGAATTCTTTTACCCGTCACATTACCTCCCCAACAGCTAGAAGGGAGGTTTGTCAATACGTTTCCCATTAACCCCTATGTCCCCTCCATGAAAGCTGTTTGAGGGGAACAGTGGTCAACGTCCCTCAGCTCTTTATATTGAATGTCTGGGCATGAAGGCTCTTCTCCTACAGTAGAAAAGAGAAATGCACATTTAAATGCAAAATATCAAATTGTAACTTTACCTTTGCCAATGGGAAATCCAGCAGAAAAGGATTCCAGAGGTGTTGTCCTAGAAAGCACAACAGAGAGTTAGTTTTGACCTTGTATAAGTCTGAACAATAACTATTTCCATTGCTTTTCCTCTCAGGTTAAACTATACTATACGTTTTTTTTTTTTTGTTCACAAAACAATTAAGTTATTATGAACATGTATGGAACCTAAACCAATTATATCTGAAGTTGAAGAATTGAAGTGCTTAACTATCAGGTCAGCCATGTGTATCAATCATCTTCCTTCCTTAATAATTGGGTTAGTATAATACCAGCACATTTGCATTGGGTTGTGTCTATCATATCTTTGTTGACACTAACTAAAGCCAAAATTGATGAAACACCCTTTGATAGCATCTGAGTGTAAAGTCCAAGGCCACCCATGTGTAGAAGTATCCAACAAAAGCATCATCATTAGGATCCCCCACATCTTGTTCTTTTGCTCTGTGTCATCAAAAATTATTCTTAATTCTTAATAATTATTCTTTAAATGGGAGATTCCTCAGGGTCAAGACATCCTTTCCGTAATATACATAGCGCATCATCGCTCAGCTCAGCCAAGCTGAGGCTCAGCAATGGGGGGAGGGGTTGGCCTTGGAGTGGATATGGGAGTCTGATCCAGCGATCAACCCCCAACCAGCTACTCAGCATCACCTACAAGAGACATTGTTAAACGCCTGCTATCATAGGGCCGCCGTAAACCCACCAACCAGACATTGTCAGAATTGAAAAGGTGCCTGGCTTCCATTTGTAGGTTGCCAAATGTTAGAGATGTGGATGAAAGTACCGAATATTTGGGAAAGAGTTTGGACATGTGTTTCCTTTGGCGGGGGGAGGAAAGAAAGCGGAGACGAGAATGCAAAATTGGCCCTGGGATACAATAGGAGGGGTCTGACTCTGGATGTGGTAGAGATCAAGGGGTATGGGACAATGCGTGGACCAAAGAACTATGTGAGACGAAAGGGTTTTCAGAGCGCGCTAATACACGTGGATTGCGCTTTTTTGGCCGGTGGCAAATGTTGAACTCCTTTTACTTCTCCTCATCAAGTTGTTTATCTATTTGAGCACGGCGGGTCAAGAAGTGTGGGCATTCTTTGCCGTCAATAACAGATTGACTCCACTGTGAACTTTGGTTCTGAATTACAGACGTCCATTGAAGCGTTTCAGGCATACACTAACCTCATAAAAACCTTTGATTAGCTCCAGCCACGAACGGGGGCTTCCACATTTGGAAACAAAGCCATGTTTAACAACCTCTATTCACCGCCGCCTGGATGACTTCCCATGATTTGTCTCTTTTATCTCTTTTGAGCACTTATCGTAAAAAGCTGCTACCTCCTAAACCCAGATACTGAATGTGCCTAGGCCTGGGCAATGAAACAATAAATTATTGTATTGTGATAAACTTTTAATCAATATCAATATAAAACATGTTCAATATATATCGATAAGAGACTGGACCACTGATCTAGCAGCTGGGTTTGTTACACAAACACGCTTCCATACTTATTTACAATATTTGAGTGTTTTTTTTGTATTGACATTGGAGTATTTATCAATGAAGAACAGTGGAAGGTCATATTAAGTGTTAAACAGAAGTGTTTAAATCCAGCATGGTAATTTCTAGTCTTTTTAGGTCATTAAAATTATCAATAGTTTTCGATATCGATCAATATGATCAATCAAAGTTATACCGTAATATGTCTTTCAGCCATATCGCCCAGGCCTAGTGGCAATATCTTATACCCAGTTTAGGTAGTAAAAGACGGCTTTAAAGCAAGTCACAATCTGAACTAATCAAATAAGTTCCAGCATTTCAATTGCTTCCCGCCCTCCTGCCCCAAAAAAAGATGGCTGCAGCACCAGTTGATTCCCCCCATTCTACTCATTATCGCGGTGCCATCACTTTGGTAATCGGCCACTGCGGTCCATTTCTTTAATTCTGTGTGTTGCCGTCTTGTGGAAGCCTGTGGAGAGTAGCAGGTGCGTATGGCCGTCCTTATGCTGTCTGAGCGGAGATGCAGCAGCGGAGGGATTTGGGGCACGGCACGCGAGGCAGAGTGTGGCTTCAGCCCAGCAGGCAGGCTGGGGAACAGCTGCTAGGAGCAATTTGTTTGACACGTCAGAGGGTTAATGCCGGTAAGAGAGCATTAGTACCGCTGATGTTTCACAGAGGGGCTTTCTTTCTCCCCCCCCCCCCCCCCCCCCCCTCCCTTCCCCAGCAGTAGGTGGTGTTATTCTGTCTCTCGCAGGTATAAATGGTCAGGAGCTGGTCAAGAAATTGTCAACCGCTTCCGCCTGCGTACGTGTCGTGCCCTTAGTGCCATCAGTCTTACTACTTTGGGTTCAGACACTCGTTTTCTTAAAATGAATCATATTTTTTTATTCCCTTTTTGTATTACGTGCTTTTTGTGTGTTTGGAGAGAATATTCGTCATTAAGAAGGACATGTTACTATTCATCTTTGACAAGGTAAGCATTGTTGTTAGGCTGATAGCTATTGATGTGATTATAGTTAGAATAAAAACGGTCTGTTTAACGAAATCCAACTCAGCAATGGCATTATTTAAGTTTAAGTTTGCTACTTAGAGCCTAGCCTTTATTCCTTGTTATTCTTTGTTTTGTTGCGATAGCCGTCACTTGTCTTACACTTGCATAAAACTTTCTCCAGAGATCCTCTTAAATTCCACTCTTTGGAATTGCTTCTTTCTCGTTTATATAGTCCAACATAAATAAAACAAGGTCTCTACCGATGGATTCGATTCAAGCACTCTTAATGGTTCATATATATTATGAACCATATATAAAGATTGTTGGGAGGAAGCATTAAATTCAACTAAGCACTAAGTGAGCTAAACAACATTAAAGAAACAAGCAACTGTCAGAGGGTTCTAGGAGAAAAATATATAATGGGACATTTGTATCATTATAGTCTGACCTTTTGAAGAGTGGTCAGTATGGTATTATGTTATAGGCAGAGCAGAAGTCACAGAACTATAGCTATGATGATTGCATGTGGCTGACCAGAAAGGCTGAAAACAGACTGATACTAAATTGCAATAATGTTTTACACACAATCAGCAGAGAACATGAAATACTGGAATAGGGAAAATGGAGAATATTTCTTTCCAGTCTATGGTCACATCTCAAATTCAAATTCATTTAACAAATACATTTTTTCCCTAAAAAGGGTGAATTAAAATTATGTAAACTCTTCTTTGGCTCTTAAACAAACAAACTAAGAACATTCAAGCAATTTCACGCAATTACATTTTGCACGGCTCTGCCAAATGAAAAGGCTCTGGTAAAGAGTATGATAAAGGGACTATCTAATATACTGTGCCAGTAAGGGAAATGTCTTGGTATTGATATATTTCTGTGCACTTTTTGCTCCTCTGAACATTATTATTTGACTAAAACGCAATGGTGCGCTGCATTTCATATTGCGTTCCAAATTCTGTTACAAAACGTGTGTTTTTTCTGATTTGAAATAATGTTATCTCATTTAATTGAGTTTATTCTAATGCATCCCTAAAAACACACTGACAGCTGAACTAATGTGTTTGGACTTTTGAGAATATCCTTCATGAATTATGTAAAACGTTTCTCTTGTATCTCACATTATTTTTCCTCAAGTTGTACTTGAGGAAATTGAACTAATTGAATAAAGAAGGAAACTTGAAGGAAACTGTTGAGCACATTGATTTTATTCTGGTTCAAAGAAGGTTGGGTACCCTCAAGAGAGTCTTGGGCAGTCAGTGTTTGTCCCATTACCTTTATCCCAATCAGGAGCATGAGGGTCAATCACTTTACTGCTTCTACTTACGCCGTTCCCTCCCTCTCTATATCTGGGGAACTGGGAACAAAAGGCAAATCATCTTGGTGTTTTATCAGTCCACCCAAACATGTCTCATTGTAATTGCATCAGCTAGTGTGTGTGTGTGTGTCTGTGTGTGTGCGTGTGTGTGTGTGACTGCATATCTGTACCCATTTCCGTCCGTCTTCCTATGTAAGACCCGTCCAGGCTTCCTGATGCGAGCGGTCGTCTGCAGTAGTGGTGTCCTAGAACTGTCGTTGTGTGCTGAATCCCATACCCCTGATACCCATTGATGTTTAAGCAGCCAGTTTTAACAGTCCATCGCTTCCTCCGGCACATAGTGACTTCCAGAGACCCCCCTTCTGACCCCTTCTGGTTATTCTTCTGGCCGTCACTCTCCCGACAGGAAGGGGTCTGCGTGAGGAACATTAATATCAAATGCCAGCCCTCCCGCCCCTCCCTCCCTCCCCTCCCCTCCTCCCACCTCCTCTCTGCCTTGCTCTTCTGAAGCATCTCTCCCCATCCCCAGCCCCACTGGACACCGCCGGCAGGTGTCAGATAGACAGTGGCAGACCTGGCATCCTCAGACGTCCCTGGGATTTTGTTTTGGTGCCTGCACCGTGAGTGGCAGCGGGCGGCCGGGGGGAGGGGGGGGGGGGGGGGCAGGGTCTCTTGGAGCCACAGTCTCCAAGAGCCCCACCATGTTGAGTCCCGGGGTCCCAGCAGTGCTTGTCATGACTGCTTTGAGGAGCAGTGACATCGTCCTCCATCTCCCCCCTTTTCTCCACCACGAAAATCTGCACGACCCTTCTCCCCCCCCACCCCCACCCTCGGAACATCAAGGTGCTTACACCGGGGAGGGGGCGCCCCTTGGTTGCTGGTGGTGGCGATGGCACGGAGTGAGTGACATGATATTATATTAACGGCGGAGAGAGGCAGCAGCAGTGCCGGCAGAGATCCGTGCTTGTAAGGCGTAAAAGTGATTCATAGGGCTCGCTTGCTCTGTTCCTAAGACAAATGTACAAGTATATGATCTCACCCTCCATGCCATTTGGAGAGAGGGAGAGAGAGAGAGAGGGAGAGATAGAGAGAGAGAGAGATTTTAAAGGCCAGAGGATTTCTTTATTGTTTTGAGACAAGGTAGGAATCAGGCTGTCCTTGCGGCAGCAAATCATGCATTAATTCAGCTGTCAATATGGCTTTAATCACTCGATTGGTGCTGCAGCATCCTACTCACAAAAGCCTTCGGTTTATTTTAATTTAAAAAAAAAAACAGGAAAAGTTATTTCCTGCCCACATCAACACCCAGAGATAGAGAAAGCGACAGAGAAGACCAATTGAAGACACCGCACAACAGGCGATCGTTAAGCTGACGGAGTAACGTGGTCGAGGCGATGGCGATGGCGATGGGGGAAACCTGAAACGCAGTGTGGCGAGATACCGTTCAGGGGGTCAAAGGAGAGCGAGGGCAAGCCTCCTCGGCCAATAAAGGGCTAAAGCCAAGTGGTCTTTGACGTGAGACCTGTCCGTGTGAGATCAGCAGCGATGAAGGGGGGGCAGTGTGGGACTAGTGTACAGCCACAGCTGGGGTTATTTGTAGCGGTTTTTTTTTCCTCTTCCACTTGACCAATGTTTCCATTTGTCCATGTCCAAGCGGAGGAGGCAGGGGAGGTGGTGGTGGTGGTGGTGGGGGAGGTGGTGGTGAGGGAGGTGGGGGGGGCGAAGCAATGTTTGCCATTACCGCCTTTCAATTTTCCCCTCATTCCATTGTGGTGTGGAAATGGTTCGCTCCATCAGTCGGACACAAGACGCAGGAGATGGAGGAAGGTGCTGGGTGGATAGTGGGGGTGGAGGGCAGTTGAGGGATTACACAACACCCCTTAGCTTTTGTTACTGCCTGTGACCCCATCGAAAATCATCATCAGCACCCGCCGGTGGGGATGACGGAGGCAAGGCGGCGTTGGTTGTGGACGCTCAACAGGACATGTTAACCTTGAACCTTGCTGAGCGTTAACCCGAGCCCAGTCTATAAAACAAAGAGATCCCTTTGTGCGCACCGCGGTAGATGGAAATGAGGTTGGCTTGAGTTGGAGAGAGAAAGAGAGACGGTGGGAGGGAGAGTGAGGGAGACGGAGCTAGATAGAGGGAGGGAGGGAGACGGAGAGATGGAGAGGGAGGGAGGGAGACGGAGGGATGGAGAGGGAGGGAGGGAGACGGAGGGATGGAGAGGGAGGGTGGGAGACGGAGGGATGGAGAGGGAGAGCAATGCTTGTCGCTCCTAGAAGCTGTTTGATGAGTGTGAAATATTGGCCTGTTGGTGATCCGGCTCTTGCACATATTACATGCTGACATGTGCGTGTGTGTGTGTGTGACACACACACACACACACACACACAAAGACGCATTGACAGCAGCCATAAGGCACGCTCACATTTCTATTTCAGCTTTCTCTTCACAGTGCATGCACACCCACTTGCAGAGACACGTACACACACACACACACACACACACACACACACACACGTACACACACACACGTACACACACACACACACACACGTACACACACACACACACACACACACACACACACACACACACACACACACACACACACACACACACACACACACACACACACACACACGGTAGTTACATTCAATGACAACATGGATGAGCCAGCCACCTTCCACATGCATCGGAACACTGAGCGATGAGTTAAGTGCTGTCAGAAGGACGGTGTGGCTGTAAAACACATGGCTGGGCACAGCGACGTGTCTGAGGTTACAGCACACGGGTTTGATAAGCTGGTGAGTAGGCGCATGTCTATACTTAAAAGTTCATATGGATCACATACAGGAAAATCGCACACATAACGGTACACATAAAGTGCTTAATAACAGAAAGTACAGTGTATGAGGGCTGCTTGATTATGGAAAATATCATAATCACGATGATTTTGGTCAATATAGATGTCACAATTATTAAAACGATTATTTTTGAGTAGGAAAACATGATGCATTTATTCAGCATTTCTCTCCAAAGAAAACACTTTGTAACTGAGAACTTTAAACTTTTAATGAATATTATAAAAATACTTAAAACTTGATTAAATACATTTGGAGATAGTTTGACCCCAAAATCGAAATTGTGATCAAAATGTGATTAATTGCACAGCGATACAGAATTCACGTAGACAAGCAAAGTTGATCCCATCTTCAGAACTCACTTCTCAGAAGAACCCAAACGGAATCATCACAAGACATCGCTGGCGTTCCCTCCAAAGCGAGAAGGGGATCAGCCCTGCCGGATCAGGCCAGGATCAGTTCCCTCCCGGCGGTGATTTGTGGCCGACCGGGCCGGCTGTTGTGCTCATTCTCTGGCGTGTGACAATCCAGACATCCACTGCAGATGCACTATATTTGTGCGCTCCGTTCATGGGTCGAGCATCAATTCTCCTGGATATTGATCAGTGCACTGCATGCCCTTGGGCAAGGAGACGTTGCACTTATCGGCCCTCGCCTCCCATCCGCTCCTCTCCGTCCCCCCCCCCCGCTCTCAGCCGGGAGTTACCCGCCTGGGAAAACGCGGTTAGATTCCCGCCAGATTTATTCCTGACTGCTTGTCAGTGTTGCTATCGGCCCTATTTTGTTGATGTATTGCATTGTGCGCCACGGCAACACATAGATAATCTCACCAGTGCAATCGGCCGGGAACAGGTGCACCCTGGGAGTGTGCGCTGACACATGCAAGTGAACTACTCACACACAGGCATGCACACAGTCACGTGTTCACACGCGCACGCACGCACGCCCACCCACTCACGTGCACGCACGCACGCACGCACGCACGCACACCCACTCACGCACACACAGACATCCAGGTTCCATGTCATGCCTAGCTCTGAGAAAAAAAGGAAAAAAGGACTCAGCTCAGATTCTGGATAAACCCTTTTTTCTTATTTAATCAGTGCTTTAAGAGACTGAGCAATGTTTTTCGCCAGGAGAAGACGGAAGGGACTAAGGGAGGGAGGGAGGGAGTTAGGAAGGAAGCAACCGAGGGAGGGAGTGATAAACAAAAGTAAAGAAACAGAACATGAAATGCAATTGAAATGGGAAAAACAGCACTAAATCTCTGAAGGATCCTGTGATGACTGAAGTGCATTAGAAGGAATCCTCCTCTGTGGGAGAAAGAGGTTTGTCGTACAGCCAAATCCAGGGCTTGGCTAATTTAGCTCTGCTAATGTTGCATGTATTTACCTAGCCTTCCAGCTGTACTCTTTAGGTTTACCCTCGCTCATGCCTCACGCTATGTGGTAACATCTCTGTAGAGAATTTGGGCCTGCCATAGGTATTAAGCATGCAGTTTCCTTCTCGCCTTTGGGTATTCCTGCAAAGTAAAAGGTACACCAAGCATGAACAACTCGGCTCAGCAGCCTGGGGGGGGCTGTTTGCACCGGCAATGCAGTTGAGTTTTACACAACTAAGCGTGGCACTCTATTAAGTGGTATAAAAAGTAGCCGTAGGGGTAAATTAATCAAGCCAATGCATAAACATAAACATACACTAGATTATACATATTGTGGCAACCCGCCTCGGGGAGTGAACCCGCCTTGGTTTAAAACAGCACGCAAACCACTTGGGCGTTAAGCCACAACAGCCCGTTTAATCAAACAATAAAGTCTTTCTAAAAAGAACTAAAAGATGATCTGGTGGCACAGCCACAACGGCTGGACTCTTCTTCCACCTCAGCCAAGAGAGAGCCCCGACTGGCTGTGGAAGCCGGCCTTTTGAGCAGGTTTCCTCCCGGCTCCTCAGGTGCTCTGCATCATGATCGTGATTGGGACAGGGCCGGGTTGCCACAATATACTATTGTCTATATTCAACCAAAACATGGTCATGTAACATCAGACTCTGTGTTTTGGTATGGTGTTAAATAGCAAATTGTGTTGAAAAGGAGCCATTGTAATAATATATTATAAGCAAGTTAATTATAATTATAAGTAAGTGGAGTTAATCATATGCTAATTAGCCACACCCAGTTTTTCCTTACTTTTGTATGGAGAATGACAAGATGGCCGACTTGTGAACCGCATGATGGAGGAAGGAGGAGCACAAGCTAAAGCAACTACTACTATTTGATCAACGCTAAACTCCTTGTTTAACAGAACAAATGATATCGCAAAGAAAGGGCCTTCATTAACATGTTCTGCTGCTGTTCAATGTGTATGCTTGGCCCTTCCCTTCAACAGAACAGTGCGCTCCCACACGTGGATACATGGACTTGTGAAGGTTCATCTTGGACATGAACTGAACTGACTCTGCTCTCGTGAAAAGCACAGGCAGCGCAAATGTGTTTACCCGCCATCACACTGCATTCTCTATCCCCCTGCCACTAGTAGTCAGGGGACCGTGATGATGATGATGATGATGATGGGGAAGAGAAGGGTGATGGTGATGCTGATCGTGGCCTCAGGGTATAGTAGCGGGTAGATCTGGGTGCCCAGGGGAGCGATGGCCGGTCACCGCGGGTCGTCCTGACAGCCTGCCCGGGGAACTGTTGGTTTTAGACTCGGAGGCAGTGGAGGTGGCAAGCATGTTGTTACACTGGGTGTACACACTGTGTGTGTGTGTGTGTGTGTGTGTGTGTGTGTGTGTGTGTGTGTGGGACTGTGGGTCTGTGACTGGGTTGCTTTGAATATTATTTTTATTTTTAGAATGTGTGAGTGTGTGCGTGTGTTTGTGTGTGCATGTGGGTTTTTTCGTATGTGGAAACCTTGTGTGTCTGTGTGTTTGCGACAGCAGATGAGTTGCTGCGATTGGCAGTTTTTCTGCAAAGTGTGTGTGGGTGTTTGTGGGTGTGTGTGTGTGTGTGTGTGGAGAGTGAGTCATAATGGGGAGTAAAGAATGCAGAGAGAGAGAGAGAGTGAGCGAATAAACATGAAGATGGCTGGAGTTTGTGTGTGTGTGCGTGTGTGTGTGTGTGTGTGTGTGTGTGTGTGTGCGTGTGTGCGTGCGTGTGTGCGTGTGCGTGTGTGTGTGTGTGCGTGCGTGTGCGAGTGCGAGCGTGCGCGCGAGTGAGTGAGTGCGTGCGCGTCTGTAGTGGCTCTTGTGGAGACAGATGGGGTGCAGGTAATTACATTTCTGCGTGCCTAGTCCCTTCGCCGATGAGTTAGGGCCACGCAGGAGCCTGAGTGTTAGGACTCCTGCCACAGGACACGGCGAGGCAGTGAAACCTAATGGGAAACACAGGGCGGCTGTAGGGAGGAACCGGAGCTTGCAGTGGGAGTGCGGGCGTAACGCGAGCAGACTTTTACAATGACCCAGCGAGACGTCTTCATCTCTCCCCGCACGGGGGAAGTGTGTTAAACCTGTCATTGGTTTGCAATGGTCCGCAAATAGAGCGGATATTATCCATAGACGGGCGTGTCGTCTCGATGCTGTTTGTTGTTTATTATTCAGCGCGCGCCGCGTCAGGGCTTACCTCGCTCTTTGTGGCTGGGTCCGTGGGGGGGGGGGGGGGGGGGTGAGGAAGGGAGGTCGTACAAGGGCGAAACTGTTTGGACTGTTTGGCACTTAGATGCCTTGTCTATTAAGATGTAGATGCGGTGTGTGTGTTAATGCGATGCGATGCGGTTCAAGGGGGGGCACTCATCAATACTGCAGGGAGCTACCCTATCTGGTGAATAGACACACTAATGCTGAGAGCTAATGCATGCGTGCGTAAAAGCCCAGCGCCGCCGTCCACACCAGGCAGCGGTGCGTTCAGACGATAAGCACTAACGTCGTGGGCGTGTAAAGAGGACCTACGACGTCCGTCGATGCTGACTCAGACATGCATTAGTCGATCGAGACGCACGCTCTTGCGCACGCGTCCTTCGGTTGTTTCCAGTGGGTGGGCAGCTCCTCTGAGGACGCATGCGACTGCAAACTCGCTTCTTTCTGTTGCGGTGACTCATGGGACAGGACAAACGCACGTTTACTGGGAGGTGGGGGACATCTGGAAGGCTCCTAAAGTGCTCTGTGGCTGAGCCTCCTCATGGACGTTTCATGGCACCGCGGGGGGGGGGGGGGGGGGGGGCGGTGTTAGCCAATGAGGTGAACGCAAAAATCGGATCACCTACGTGCGTATGCTTCTCCTGTTAGCCAATGAGGTGACCCCCCCAGCCCCCATTGCTTTCATTTGCCTGCAGTCTGTCAGTCCAGCTGAATGTGACACGTTAATAACTTTCTGCATATATTACGATTTTTCTCTGTCTGCCTCTCGGTCTCCGCTTCCTTCTTTCTGTCGGACTTGCTTTCACAGTCTTGGGGGGGGGAGAAGATGGGCAAAGGAGCGACAGGGCGCACTTTATATCAGGGCCTCTTCTCCCTCATAAAGCCAGCTGCCACATTACATGAACTCCAGTGAATAGAGGCTGGAATGAGGAGGCGTAGGATTAAATCACGTCCCGTTTCATGTGTCTCCGAGCGGGGGGGGGGGGGGGTGTTGTGTGTGCGTGTGTGTATTTTTGTCGTCGCTGACGGATAGTGTGTTCGCTAGTGCACTCCCTGCGGCACCCGAGGAGGTGGTTTGTGAGGGGGGTTGATGCCAACGCTATACCGGTCATACATCATTCTGAAAGTGACTGATGCCGGTGTGGCTGTCTTTGGGGGGGGGGGGGGGGGGGGGGGTACAGTGACGGACTTGTAACTCGGAGCGCGCGTCATTCAAGTATTCGCACCTTAGACTTTATTTGACTGTTTATTTATTTATTAGTTTGGGAGGGGGGGGCAGGGGTGGCATATCTTTTCTTCCACAACATTTGTTGTTCTGTCAGAAAATGACAAGAGAGCCGTGTCGAAACTTGAAAACTTGTCTCAGAACAGCCAGTAGCACGCGATTACTCACGAGCAGAGTCAATCTCCCCAGTGAATGCTAAGTCGAGAGGGATTTGTGGAGGTGTAGTCTGAGTTATTACACACTCTCTCTCACAGACACACACACACAGACACACACACACACACACACACACACACCCATCCACAAACAGAGGCACAAACAAACTTAATATTTATTGCTAATATTATTCCCCATGCTCAGTTTTGCTCATCCAAGCGTGCATAAACTGGTCGTTTCGGTGCTGATGAATGCTTCTTTCAAATGTAAAGCAATCAAAGATTGTAATTGTTTTTTTTTATCAGAACTTGCAGAATCAGAGTGATGTTTTGGGGAAAAAGCAAGAAATGTTGTCATTAATTTTTTTGTCCTATGTCGTGCGTTGCTCCACAGGGATTTGGGCACAGAGGAATAAGTCTATTGTTATTATTTTTCTTCTTTTTGTCTTCCCACACTTTCCTTGAAAGAACATCATTAGGATGATTATCTTTCCTGTTGCGTTCTCTTGCGCTTGTCATCATGAATGACAGCAGAAGTGGCTGTTATGCACTGAGCAGACCATTATTTGTAATTCATGACTTCACGGAACCTTCTCCTTTGATTAGCCTGTTGGTGGTCTGGCTGCCACTTGCTCGTCCAAACCATTATCTGGAGCAACTCGCTCCATGTTTTCAAAGTGATAATTGCTAACTGGCAATCATTTCTCTCTTCATTTCTACCACACTATAAAATATCATTATTGTTATTATGAATAGGCCTACATAGAAATCTTTCTGTTCTTCTCTTGTTCAATTAGACTTTTCTTTAAGTCTAGGAAACAATGGATTGTAAACAATTGAAAGCACCTTTTTGATTAAGCCATTTCAGCTTGTTTTTGCTTGGACAATATCAAGCAACAGTTTTGATGTCCTATCATTGGTAAAAAAAATATATAAATCAAAGCAATCAACAAAAATAAAAACTTTCTCCAGTTTTGAGATAACGTTCCAGGTTGTTGCCAAAGCCATGACCGGATAAATAAACGTTAGTTTAAGTGGATGTTGGTGCATAATTCAGGAAGTATAGTCACCTCTTTGTTACAACTTTAGCCTTAGACTTAGTCACTCAGAAGGTTGCTGTCTACACACGCATGCACACACACACAGATTCACAGCCAAAGCTTAACCGGGCCCACACAGATCAAAACAATGTCAACTGTTATTTTTCACCAGCTGTGTCAAATTTCTGTACTTTGTCGTGAAAAAAGTCATTGAACTCCTGATTTATTACCCACACCTTTAAGTTAGCGCTGAAAAAAAGGTGTTTTGTTTTACTATCAGTCACCTACACAATGCTTTCTGGATGAAACCATTTTTCATACCATTGTTTCTCCTCTGATGTCTCGGAGTATTGACGAGCATTGTTTTATTGCATTGAACTCCCTCCGTTCATAAGAAAAGTTTGTTAGAAAAACTCTTTATAAATCCAAAATGCAAGAAGCTATTGTGCATTCAGTTCCCAAATGCATTCAATTCTCCGTATTAATTATACCAGAACAAAAGCCTTGTCTTTCTGGCTGGCTGTCTGTCTGTGCCATTGATGCATTATGCAATTGTATACAATAGTACACACTTTTTGGAATTGCGCTTTTCTCATGCACACAGTGCGTTCTCCACCACCTTTCTCACAATCGTATTCTCTTGCAATCAGAATGTAGACGTTTTCACAAAAAAAACATCCCAACCCGGTCTGATTAATCGCTTGTATGAATCTTGAATGAATCATCCAAACTCACATGCACACACATATCCGTTGCCGCCCAAGTAGTACTAATGGAGCAGAGAGAATCCCAATCAATTGGGGGGGGGGGGGGAAAGGTATGTCAGAAATAGAGCCGAGGCTTGGTGGAAAGCGCCCGCCTTGACACACCTTCCGAGGACGGAGGCGTCCATATTGTTCCAAGGTTTGATGGGATGGGGGGGGGGGGGGGGAGATGCGTAGCCTGCTGCTGCTGAACCCAATAAGTTGAGCTCTGTACTCCGATGCTCCAATAGCACGCGCCGCAGGCAATCGCCGTGCATGCAGCACGAGCAGCAGCACACCACACAGCGCAGTCCCAGGACAAGAGGCGCGTTGCGTATTCATTTGATTTATTTCATCAGCATCATTAGATTCGATGGATTCCAGCAATGGGAACGTAAACCCCCCCCCGTGCATTTCATATGAGAAGAGGCCGTGAATCCTCCGTTGTCTTCCCCTCTGCGGAGTCTGCGTCTGTACCAGCCTCAGCGCAGTCTATGGATTATTAGCAATGTTAGAAATGAGGTGACGCTCCGTCCTCACTGCTCGCGTGTCAGTGTGTGTGTGTGCGCGCGCTCGTGTGTGTGCGTGCTTGTGTGTGTGTGTGTGTGTGTGCGTGTGTGTTTGCACGGTGTCTGTGTTGTTTTCTGGGAGCTCTGCACCGTATTTCATTATTTCTTCTTTCCGATTTTATTTTAACAACAGTGCAACCTTCACCAACCGCACGGGCGAGGGCATTCTTTTTTTCCAGGGCTAGGCAAAGCGTGTGAGTGCGTCACTCTGCGGAGTCCACACAGGGTTACACCGGAAGAATGCAAACAACCACAGTCACTGCTGAAGAGCCTTTTAGTGGCTCTACCCCCAGGCCCCACAACCAGGCCCCCCCCCCCCAGCCCCCCAGGCCGCCCCCAAACCCTTGCCACTTGTGTGAGAGACAGAGATGGCGGCAGAAAGTTTTCGTTTTTATTTGTTTGTAATTATTTGATATGAATCCTTGGTACACTGGGCCGAGCCATGGATGATCACCGCAGGGAGGTACCATCAGCAGGCAGCGAGTGGCCGGTAAACGCTTCATCAAATGGAATGTTTCAGAATCAAGTGGCCTCTACAGGTGTAATTATGGCTGCTGAATACAGCATCGACCAGCAGCGTTAATGACCTGTACTGCCAAGCACACATTAACCATGGGATGTGTGTCATTTCAGCATAACCCCCGACATTGCGCTGTTGTAACGTTTTGGTTAAGGGTTGCATGTCTCCTAGTGGCGGAGAGAATAGTATTTTGGACTAATGCTAATTCTATTGTAGCGGTTGTGCACAGTGATCAGGTTGCATTAGTATCGGTGGCTTAGAAGGAAGTATTTTGTTGGCAGAGCGCTTCTTGTAGAAGCACATATTCCTTGGTGTATCTGGAATAAGCTCTCTCTCCGCTGAAGACGAATATCTTGCTCGCTGTGTTCAAGCTATGCTGATCCTCTAAGGAAATACATGACATGACCCTACTTTATAAATATCTTACAACTACACAACATTGATACTCCTCTACTCAACATCTGATGAGTGGCCAAATTAGTCTCCGGTTTCTGGACAGATTTGAAAGCTTTCCGAGATGTGATTTGGCAGCTAGTGCTAGCACGTCCAAACGCAAGCCATTTGTGTGGCTAGCTCCACTTGGATTGAGGTCAGAGTGTTGGCTAT